>NC_056750.1:449646935-449929435 GCF_019279795.1 Protopterus annectens | reverse complement strand
CCCCGGTATTTGCTTTCCACAGGCAAGATAATTGTTAACTTTTTCTGACATTGGTTATAGCAAGAAAAAAGGATCTCCAACGGGTACTTAGCTTTAGAAGACTTCAACTTCAATTCGGAAATGAAAACTCAGGTAGCTGCCAACCAGCACGTGTGTCAACTTCTTCTACTTCGGGCTCCTCAGCAAGAAAGACTGATGTAATGGCATCTGCTGCCTGATTTTATACCACTGACTACCTGACTTCAGTCCTGGAGCAACAGCAACTGATGCAGAAATTACTAAGCCTCTGGTATTCGGGCTGACTGAGGGCTACCCCTGGCAGGATATTCTAAGTGTGATGACTGCAACAGTGAAACACGAATATCTGTAGCCCGATAAAATGCAAAGTAAGGTAGAACTGGCAAACTGGCGTCAGAAAAATTCTGAGGGTACGTTCAAATGTCACCTTTATACCCAATGCCTGTTTATGGCCCTCGTAGCTGACGTCACACGTACCCTCCAAGACAAAGATTTTGGTATATTGGCTGGACGGTGGCACTGCAGGCAGCTACTCCCTACTGTTATGAATACTGCAACATCAGAATAGGACACATTGTGATGATTGCCCTTAGGTAATGAGAGAAGTAGGGGGGGAAACCAGTGCTACCTGGGGAGTAACCATCAAGAGTTTTGGTTTGTCCCTCTTAATTTTCAGGACTTTTTGGATGAGACGGAAGGGTGGAAATACATATAGAAACTACCCCTTCCATGGAATAGGTTCATAGGTTCATACTAGGCTATCTGCCCAAGGGCATTTATAAGCCTAGCCCAGAGTTTTGTGGCTTTCGCCACCCCTTTAGTTTGGAGGATACTATGCCCATTATTTTGCTGTGCCTCTGTCAA
Source organism: Protopterus annectens (assembly GCF_019279795.1). NCBI lineage: Eukaryota > Metazoa > Chordata > Ceratodontiformes > Protopteridae > Protopterus > Protopterus annectens. The sequence continues at coordinate 449,928,553 of NC_056750.1, read as the reverse complement.
GCAGTGACACTGAGATAATCCCTGGGGTATATCTGCGATCTCTCATCCATTGGTCAAGATTTCTCTTGAACAAAGCCAGCGAGGTGCTCTGCCTCACATGTACCGGGATTTTGTTCCACAGCATAGGGAGTCTCTGGGTGATGAATCTGTCCCTCCAGCACGTCCTATTAATAACAGTGTCAAGGTTCAAGTCTCCCGCCCTTGTAGTTCTGAGGGATCTAGATTTTTTGAGGTGAAGCATGTTCATCAATTCTGGGTTGGACATGGCCTTGTATGTCAAGCACAGGTCACCTCTGTGCAGACGGTAAGCGACTGAATAGAGCTGGAGTTCCTTCAGTCGGGCAGCATAGGACATATTTTTGAGACCCTTTACCCTTTTAGTGAGGAATTTTTGGGGCCTTTCCAGTTGCTGCAGGTGTCGTGTCAGATACATTCCGAATGGGGCACTGTACTCAATTTTTGGTCTGATGAGTGTTGAGTAAAGGGGGACGATGACTTCCCTTGATCTAGATGTGAATCCCTTCATGATCAGGTGGGCAATGTAGAAGGTCTTCCTAACTACTTTGGCAACGTGAGTGTCAAACGAAAGGTTACTGTCAACCTGGGTCCCCAGATCCCTGATAACCTCTTCTGAGCTCAGTGGTTTGCCGCCTATATGGTAGCTAGGGGTAACCTTGTTTTTCCCAAAGGGTATGACTATGCATTTTTTGGCGTTTAACTTTAGGCCATGGCTCTGGCACCAGTTATCCGTTTCTATAAGACCCTTCTGAAGGATATCTGTGTCAGATGTGTTCTCAACTATGGCGCCCAGTTTGCAGTCATCTGCAAATTTTGACAGCCATAATCCTCCTGTGTTTGCTTGTACTTCTGAGAAGTCGATGCCGAACAGGAGTGGGCCCAGAACAGAGCCCTGTGGGACACCACTTGTGACAGGCTTTGAGTCTGACATGGCGCCAGCAACTCTGACCCTGTGGGTTCTGTCACTTAAGCCAGTTTGCAACCCATCTTGTGACGTATGGGTTTACATTTAAGCTGACGAGTTTTTCAATGATACCTGAGTGGGGTATTGTGTCGAAAGCCTTTGCCAGGTCAAGGTAGGCTGTGTGGACTGCCTTTCCCTCAATGGCCTTGGTGACTGTTTCGAAAAAGTCAACCAAGTTTAAAAAGCATGATCTGCCTTTGACAAAGCCAAACTGGGTCGGATCCAAAGTCTGCAAGTCCCCTGTGTCTATTTATGAGTTCCATTATGATCCTCTCCATAGCTTTGCAGATCAGGCTTGTCAAGCTGATGGGACGGTAATTTCCAGGGTCAGTGGAGGCACCACCTTTGTGAAGTGGGACCACAGTTGCCATAAGCCACTTCTTAGGCACGTATCCTGAGGTGAGGCTAAGATTAAACAGCTGCCCTAACTGTGGGTTTAATTCCTCATTGAGTTCGTGGAGCACACATCCGGGGATACCATCTGGTCCCATGGATGCTGTTTTTTGCCTTGGAGAGGGCAGTTCTCACCTGAGCGTTTGAGATGTTTGGGGGGTTACAATCCTCTGGCATAGATATCTCACCTTTTGGGGGGAAGGGGGGGGGGTTTGCACTGAACCTGTCAGCCAGTATGTTGGCAATGTCTGTAGGTTAAGTAATTTTTACATCATTTTGAACTAATTCTGAGCTTATCTGGGAGTTTCCTCCCAGGTTTCTAACATAGCTAAAGAAGGCCTTATGATTGTCTTTTGAGTCCTTAGCGACTTTTCTCTCAATTTGCCTTGGATGATTTTATGAGAGCTCTTAGTTTTTTACTTATAATGATCAAAGGTGTTTTCCCTTTTAAGGATTTTGCTCTATCTTGTAGTAGCTTCCTCCTTTTGTTGTAGAGTTTGTTTATGGCTGGGGTCCACCAGACTGGATGCTTGCCTTTGGTACAAAGAGTCTTTGTTTTGTTTGGGATTGCCTGATCCATGCAGTCCTGTAGGTGCTGGTAGAAGGCATTTGTAAGTGATTCAGCGGCTTGAGTAATGGTTTCCGCAGGCACGGGGGCCTTAAAGGAGACCACACCAGTCTTTAGAAGTGTGAAGTCGGCTTTTGAGAAGTTCTTCACTGTGGTCTTTTTTATCTCAGGTGGGGGGGGGGGGTGGACTTCCAGTGAGATTAGTTTATGGTCTGATCTCACCAGTGAGGGGTATACTTCCGGTGGTGAACATTGTGACCCCATGTTCGTGATGATGAGATCTAGTATGTTTTCTCCTCTTGTGGGAACGGTGACTAGTTGTTCCATGGCATTTGAGTTTATGAACTCTAGGAACCTTTGGGCTAGAGTGTTGGGGCTTGAGTAGTGATCCCAGTCTATATTTGGGTAGTTGAAGTCACCTAGTATGATGGTGTTTGGAGATACATTTATCCCCTCCAGTGTTTTCAGGAAAGCTATGCGAGGTTCCTGAGATTGAGAGGGTGGCCTGTAACATGCTACAAATTGCAGAGCAGTCTTGCCTATGGTTAATTGCACCTGGATGGTCTCTGATGCATCGTGCGTTGCCACCAACCTTGAGGTGCGGGTGTCCTTGATGAATATAGACACCCCCCCTCCTTTCTTGGTGTTGTCCGGATTTTGGGGCCGGAACGCATGATACGAGGTAAAAAGCTGATAGTGCCGGGGTGCTCTCTGGAGCCTTGAACCAGGTTTCAGTCACAGCACAGACATCGATGTTCTCCATACTGAGAAGGGCCTCGAGTGCGTGCATCTTGAGGTTGAGACTTCTGGCATTGAGCAGCATTACCCTTACTTTTTTTTCCCTTTTTTGTGTACTAGGGTGGTAGGTTTAGAATTTGAGCCTTGCCTAAAAAAAGGCACTATGGGGGTGGCAAGAGCCTTTGCCAATATCTGGAAGCCCAGGGGTGACAGGTGCAAGCCGTCCCTTGCGAAGCAGCGTGGCTTGTCCAACATGTCATCTCAGGCAGACAGACATTGAATCCCCTTTGAATGACACCAGAGTTTAAGCCAATTATTAAAGCTGATCATCTTGTCTCTGTATTGTGGCATCATTCTTGGTGAAGGCAGGATACTGCTCAAGGTCAGGGTCAAACCTGCCTGGGCTACATAATCAGAGAGCTCCTCTAGGTCTCTTTTCATGTAGTCCAAGGAGGTACGTCTCAGGTCGTTCACACCAGCGTGGACAATGACAGAGTCATACTTGTACCTGCTGTTGAGAGACCTGAGTGCTTGCGTTATGTGGCGGATTCTAATGCCCGACAGGCAGCTTACTGTGACCTTCTCCTTAATCTGGTGAGCAGGACGTCAGTGTGTCTGACTATGGAGTCACCCAATGACGAGTGTGTCTGGCATTGTGTTTGGCCTTAAGGGCTGTTGACTGTTTGGCACACTGACTATGTGGTCTATGTGTTGAATGTGTTGTGTCCTGAGGTGGCAATTGTTTGGGTGTCTGCTTTGGTAGCCTATGCTGTTTTGGTAGATTTTTGATCAGAGCCTCCAAGTATGTCTTTGTGTATATATGTGTATGATTTGAAGTTTTGATAGTACTATGTGAGACTGGGTTTGTGGTGTGTGTGGTTACCTTCTCCTCCTGTCTGGTCTTGCCAGTCCTATGTTGAGAGAGCTCAGCCTCCAGTTTGGCTATATAGTTGCATCTCTCGCATGTATTTGTGTTTTGTAGAAGGAGAGGGTTGTCCGTGTACATGAGACAATTGTAACATTGCCTCCAGATTCACCAGCTGAGCAGGAGAGGACACTAGCAACTGATCCCTCGACATGCTAGAAGGAATAGACAAGGACTTTGAAAAGACTCTGGGGGATGTGGGTGATCGAAAAGGGGTTTTGGCTGGTGGGGTACTATATATAATAAAAGTGCTATATCAAAGTAAAAAAATACTTTAGGAGCAAGTGCTAGGCTTTACAGATAAAGAATAGTCTACTTAAGAATCAAGTAGAGCTGAACTTTTTAGATATAGAATACGCTGGTTTGATCAGCAGTACAGTTCAAGGAGGGCTGTTTTAAGGGAATATTTGAGGAGTGGACTTTAGGCAGCCCGAATAGTTTAACCTTGATTAACCGCCGCTACTCTTGTGTGCTCCTGTAGCAACTCCGCGCTAAAGCGTGCTTTATAGCAGGGGACTGGAAAAGACAGGAAATGACCCAAAATGGCCAATAAACTACAAGTTACTGCCTTAAACCACTCCTTTGAGGACAAACAGGCAGCTCAGTACTCCCCACTCTCACTGGTGAGTAAAGAAACTTCCCCCTGACCAAACAAGGAAAATGGAGAAACACAGGAACCAAGACAAAAGCCCAGGGATCAGCAAAATCTGATCTCTGGAACAAACTATTAGGAAAGTATGGAAAACAAGAATATTTTTTTTTTTTTCAAGTTTTTTTCAGATAGGCAGAAAATACAATAAATGCTGTGTTTTTCGACTAATTGCTATCAAAAGCTAGTACACTTGAGTGCATTAGCCTGTTTAACTTTTAAGCAAAACTTAAACAAGTGCAACAAACAATTCAAGCTATTAAAAACAGTAAAAACAGGTAATAACAGAATAAAACAGGCAGAAATAGTCGTCGAAAGGCTTAAAAAGTCGAAAATGCAGAAAAAATACTTAGAATCTGGAAAGTTTGTCTTTTCTGGTCTCTGCTGCTCTAGGAACTCTGCTGGACACCACGAGGAGCTGTGCTGAGTTCTCTATAGCCAGAAAAGCCCGCCAAAGCATGCTTTATAGCAGGGGGCTGGAAAAGACAGGAAATGACCCAAAATGGCCAATAAACTACAAGTTACTGCCTTAAACCACTCCTTTGAGGACAAACGGGCAGCTCAGTACTCCCCACTCTCACTGGCGAGTAAAGAAACTTCCCCCTGACCAAACAAGGAAAATGGAGAAACACAGGAACCAAGACAAAGCCCAGGGATCAGCAAAATCTGATCTCTGGAACAAACTATTAGGAAAGTATGGAAAACAAGAGTTTTTTTTTTGTATTTTTCAAGTTTTTTTTCAGATAGGCAGAAAAAACAATAAATGCTGTGTTTTTCAAATAATTGCTATCAAAAGCTCGTACACTTGAGTGTATTAGCATGTTTAACTTTTAAGCAAAACTTAAACAAGCAAGTGCAACAAACAATTCAAGCTATTAAAAACAGTAAAAACAGGTAATAACAGAATAAAACAGGCAGAAATAGTCGAAAGGATGCTGAAGGCATCTACTCTCCAGGCAAGTGGAGTGTGGTCCTTTTTTCAGAATTTTTCCAATTGTCTGTTCTGGGGGGAGGTAGCCAAGTCTACTTCAGGAATGCCCCACTGGTGGACAATGTCTAAAAAGGTCTCCCTGTTCAGCATCCACTCGTGCTGTAGAGGATGATCTGCTGAGAATATCGACCTTTTGTTGCCCTGAGAAGGGATGTAAGTTTCCTGCAAAAACAAGTTGTTCCTGGAGGCGAGCTCCCAAATTTGTAATGTTATCTGGCAGAGGAGGTAGACCTCGGTCCCTCCCAGTTTAGATACCACATGACTATGGTGTTGTCTGTGAATCTGAAGGCGGACCAGTTGCAGAAAAGGAAGGCTTTCAGGGCCAGAAGAACTGCAGTCATTTCCTTCACACTGATGTTTCTTTTGGAGGGTAGAGTTCCAGGCCTGCTGTACCATGAAACCTTTCATGGTAGCCACCCACCCTCGGACTAATGCATCTGTATGCATGTATTGGGTTGGGGATGGCTGTAGTGGAAGGCCCGGGTTCAGGAGTATTTCTTGGATCCACCACCGCAGTTCTACTTGGAGGCAGGGCAGAAGGGTAATCTGGTGCTCTATGGGATGTGGTGTGTTGTGACCAAACATTTTTCAGGTACCACTGGAGTTTTTGCATGTGCCTTCTGGCTAGAGGCAGCATGGGGATGGTGGCTGCCGTTAGTCCCAGGATCTGCAGGAATCGTCTTGCAGATATCTCATGAATCTGCAATAGGTTTTAGAAGTGAGTGTAGAGAAAAGTACAGTTTTGTACCTACCATAAATGTAGATGTTCGAGGATCCACATTGCTGCAGTCATAACCTGTGGGTAGTCCGCTGTCCTCGGTCGGCCCGAATACCAAAGTGTTAGGCTGGCGTCGGTAATGGGCTCTCAGAACTGACGTAAGTACGCAGTAGTACTTAAGCGCATGACCGACGCCATATCCTCAGTCTTTCTTGCCCCAGATGTCAGAAGGCCTAAAAAGAAAAGGCCATAGCCAAAATAGAAAATACCCAACACCCAACATAGATAAAATAATAATTATCCCAAAAGAAACACAGCAACCCCAAACTATAGAGGGGAAGGAGGGAGGATAAATTGGACTGCAGCAATGTGGATCCTCGAACATCTACATTTATGGTAGGTACAAAACTGTACTATGTTCTTCGTCTCACATTGCTGCAGTCATAACCTGTGGGTAGAATCCACAAGCAAAGGTAAAGGAAGGCTGGCAAAACTAAAAAGCATTAGGAGCTGCTAACATGCCCTGTAAAACTGCAGTGGCAAACCCAGCCCTAGACTTGGAATAAAGAGGGAGATGGTAATGTTTAGTAAAAGTGTGCACTGAACTCCAAGTAGCTGCCTCCAAAATATCCTTAGTAGCTATCCCCCTCAAAAAGGCAGATGTGGCAGTAGCCCTAGTGGAGTGAGGTCTGATCCCAGCCTGAACATCCTTTCCATGATGAGAACAAAAAGCAATACAATGGCCAATCCACTTAGAAACGGTTTGCTTTGAAACAGCTTTCCCTTGTGAACCCAAAGCAAAAGAAATAAATAACTGTTGAGTCTTCCTGAACTCTTTAGTTCTGCTCAAATAATAGCGTAACTGCCTGTGAATATCCAAAGAATGCAAGACTTTTTCTCCTTTATTTTGGGGATCAGCATAAAAAGTAGGCAAATGAATAGACTGGTTTAAGGCCACATTAGAAACAACTTTAGGCATAAAAGTAGGGCGAGTACACAGGGATACCCTATCCTTATGGAATATCAGCAAGGGTTCAACTGCCATTAGAGCCTGTAATTCAGATACCCTCCTAGCAGACGTAATGGCCAACAAAAAAGCAGTCTTCCAAGACAAAAACTTCAACTCAGATGTAGCAGCAGGTTCAAAAGGAGGTAAAGTAAGCTTTTCCAACACAAAATTGAGATCCCAGGAAGGAGTAGGAGCTCACGGGGGTCTTATGTTCTTTGCCCCTCTAAGAAATTGCTTAAACAAAGGGTGAGAAAATAATGGTGGGTCACAATCATAGTGAGCAGAAATGGCTGCAGCATGAACGGAGGAGAAAGACAAACCCTTGTCTAATAATTCCGTAAGGTACTGTAGTGTAACACTCAAATTAGGCACTGAAATATCAAAGCTCTTTGCTGTGCTCCAAAGAAAAAATCTCCTCCATTTATCAGCATAAACTTTCCTAGTACTAGGTCGTCTGGCTTCCAATATGACATTCAAAACTTGAGGACACTGCGACCCCCCAGGGTCTAAAACAGAATATGCCAGGCTGTCAGATGCAGGGACTGTATCTTGACATTGAGGAAATGATTGCTTGCCTGGGACAAAAGGTGTGGAATTGGTGGCAAAGGCCAAGGAGGCTCCTGTACTAAACTCCTCAGCAGAGGATACCAGTGCTGATGTGGCCAATCTGGGGCTATTAGAATCATGCAAGGCTTGTCCTGTCTGACCTTCAAGAGCACCTTGGGAAGGAGAGGCAGAAGAGGAAAAGCATAGACGTGAAGGTTGTTCCAACTGAAAGATAGAGCATCCACTTTCCAAGCTTTTGGGTGAAACATCTTTGTGCAAAATTTTGGCAGTTGGAAATTTAGTGGAGAAGTGAACAGATCTATGTCTGGAGTTCCCCAAGCCACTGCCAACTGTTGAAATACATGAGGATCCAATTTCCACTCGTGGGGATCCACCATCTGTCTGCTCAAAACATCTGCTAAGGAGTTCTGTGCTCCTGGCAGAAACCTTGCTTGAAGAGTGACGTGCAAACTCAGAGCAGTCTCCCATAAAATCACAGCTTGTCTGCAAAGAGGGTACGAATGGGTCCCCCCCTGCTTGTTGATGTACCACATGACTGTTGTGTTGTCTGTTTGAATCAACACCTGTCCCGGTTGAAGTAGATCCTTGAAAGCCATCAATGCAAATTGGACTGCTAACATCTCCTTCATGTTGATGTGCAAATGCTGTAGTCTGGGAGGCCACGTGTCTTGAATCCATTTCCCATTGAAGTGTGCTACCCAAGCCATGTCTGAGGCATCTGTCGTTAAGATCTGACTCGCCTCTGGTCGGGTTCACAGAGAGTCCCTTGTTTAGGAGACATTCCTGAGCCCACCACAAAAATTCCTTTTGGATGCAAGGTATTATCTGAATGACAGTGTCCAAATCGTGGCAGTGTTGAGTCCATACACTTTTGAGATACCATTGTAGCTTCCTCATATGAAGTTTGGCATTGGGAAGTACCAGAATAAAAAGATGCCATGAACTCCAAGGCTTGAAGGACTGTCCTTGCAGTCAGCCTGGACAGTAGGGATAATTGCTGGAAGTATAGGGGAAGATTTCTTTGTTTGTCCGGGGTCAAAAAAGCCATCTGAGAGGCTGTATTCAGTCTCACACCCAGAAAGCACATGTCCTGAGAGGGTACTAGACTGGACTTTGTTTCGTTCACAGAATACCCTAGGCACCGTAAAACTGCCATTACATACTGTAGATGCTGAAGTAACTTGACTGTCTTGAGCAAGAATCAGGCAATCGTCCAGATAAGGCTAAATTTGTATTCCTCTTAGTCTTAAGAAGAATATCACAGGAGCCAGGACCTTTGTGAACACCCTGGGCGCAGTAGATAAGCCAAAGGGCAATGCAGAGAACTGATAATGAAAAGTACCAGCCCAAAAACGCAGGAACCTCCTGCAGCTGGGCCTGATAGGGATGTGAAGATAAGCCTCTGAGATCCAGAGTTACCATCCAGTGATCTTTGCCTAGCAGAGGCAAAAGTTGCTGCAAAGTTAACATCTTGAACTTTGGAATGTCTAGGAATGTATTGAGAATGGACAAATCCAGAATTGGCCTCCAAGTGTTTCCTTTCTTTGGCACAAGAAACAGGCGAGAATAAAATCCTAGGCCTACTTCTGACGGAGGTACCACCTGGATAGCCCCCATTTGTAAAAGTAAAGAAATCTGCTTGTGAGCCTCCAGCCTTTGCTGAGGAGGTACGTCCGGCATGCCTTTGAAAGGAGGCAAGGTGTGAAAATAAAACTTGTAACCTCGATTTATAATGTCCAACACCCATTTGTCCTGGGTGACAAAGCCAATTTTGCTTGAAAAGTGCCAACTTTCCTCCTAGAGGAGCTGCCAGACAGGAGGAATCTGGCAGCTGGAGATACAGGTCATTGGGTCTGTTAACGAAAAGGCTGACCTCTGCCCTCACCAGAAGATTGTACAGGAGAACTCCACGTCCTAGGTCTGAAAGAACCCTGAGCATGAGCTCTGCCCCTACAACGTCTAGATCTGTCCTTAGACAGAAAATCAGAAGGATAAGCCCATCCTTTTGCAGGCCAATTTCTGCTAAACTTAGGGGGCTGCACTTGTAAAAATTCTTTAACCGTCTGCATGGACTTAGCTTTGTCTTCCATTTTCTTCAAAACTGACTCCACAGGAGAACCAAAGAGAAAATACAGTTTTGTACCTACCATAAATGTAGATGTCCGAACTGGATAGCATCTGCAGTCATAACAACTGGGTTGTCCTGTCGTCAGGCAGCCCTTCGGTCGGCCGGATTCCAAAGTCCGGGTCCGGCTTCGGCTGATGTCGCACTTCACCGGACGTCATCTCTGCTGGTCTTCGGGTATAAAGGCATCAGCCGACGCCATTTTCTTCAGTGTTTCTTGCCCCAGATGCCAGTTGCCCTCTTGGAAGGCTAAATTTTGGGTAAAATGCCAATGTTTCCCAAAGGATAGAAGGCAAACACAAAAAATAAGCATGTATGTACATATATACAAACAAATACACCATAAGAGACTCCCCACCAGCTAGCTATTAGGAGGGTAAATACCCTAGGAGTACCACAGAGGGAAGGAGGGAGGTAATCCTGACTGCAGATGCTATCCAGTTCGGACATCTACATTTATGGTAGGTACAAAACTGTACTATGTCCTTCATGGATGCATCTGCAGTCATAACAACTGGGTAGAATACCATAGCCAACTAGGGGAGGAGGAAGAATAGATTATGGTGTGGTTAGGATCCCTTGCAGTACAGCAGTGGCAAACCCTGCTTGGGATCTGGAATAGAGTGGTAAATTATAATGCTTGGCAAATGTATGCACGGAGGTCCAAGTAGCCGCCTCAATAATGTCCTTGGTTGCCACTCCTCGTAAGAAGGCTGTGGTAGTGGCTGTTGCTCTTGTAGAATGAGGTCGTATGTTCTGTGGAATTGGTTTTCCATGGAAGGAGTAACAGAATCGTATGCAATTTCCTATCCATTTGGAGATTGTCTGTTTGGAAATTGCTTTTCCTTCCCTTCCTGTTGCATAGGCTACAAAAAGCTGGTCAGTTTTTCTGTTACTTTTTGTTCTGTCCAGGTAGTAGCGTAGCTGTCTGTGTACATCCAAGGTATGCAGCATTCTTTCCCCTCTGTTTTGTGGGTTGGGGAAGAAGGTAGGTAGGTGGCTTGCCTGGTTTAGGGACACTCTGGATACCACCTTAGGCATAAATGTAGGATTAGTCCTCATGGACACTCTGTCTTGGTGGAAGATTAGGAAGGGTTGTACTGCCATTAGGGCCTGAAGTTCAGAAACCCTCCTTGCTGAGGTTATTGCCAGTAGGAAAGCAGTTTTCCATGAAAGATGCTGTAGGTCTGCTGTTGCTGCTGGTTCAAAGGTGCGAGTGTCAACTTTTCTAGCACAAAGTTCAAATCCCAAGCTGGCAGTGGTGGTTTCCTAGGAGGTTTTACATTCTTGATCCCTCTGAGGAACTGCCTGAGTAGAGGATGTGAGAAGACAGGTGGATCAAAGCTGTATTCTGCTGAAATAGCTGATGCATGTATCTTGATGGAGGAATAGGACAGGCCTGTATGTAGAAGCTCTGCCAAGTACTCCAGAATGTTAGCCATATCTATATTGACACATCCTTCCCTCTTTCAGCACTCCAAATGACAAACCTTTTCCATTTCCCTGCATAGTTCCTTCTTGTTGAAGGTCTGCGGGCTTCAAGGATAATGTCTTTAACCCTTTGGGAGAGATCTGGAATAGTTGCTGCTATGTGATGTGCCATGCAGTCAGCTGCAACGTTTTAGGTTTGGATGCATGATGCTGTAGTTGTTCTGAGTTAACATCAAAGGCATCAGGGTATTGACCACATTTTGTCCCGAGACATGCTCCTCAGCAATGGGTACCAGTGTTGTCTTGGCCAGTTTGGAGCTATCAGGATTATCCTTGGACGTTCCTCCTTGATTTTTAGTAATACCTTGTGTATCAAGGGAAGAGGTGGGAATGCATATGCTGTCAGGCCTTTCCAGCTGAAGGAGAGCGAATCCACTTTCGATGCAAGTGGATGGAATGTCCTTGTGCAGAATTTTTGAGCTGGTGGTTGAGAGGGAAGCGAATAGATCTATCTGTGGCATTCCCCATTTCTTTGCGATGGTCTTGAAGATGTCCGGGTGTAGCATCCATTCGTGAGCATCCGAGGTGGTTCTGCTTAACATGTCTGCTAGAGTGTTCTCCTTTCCGGTACAAAATTGCCTGTAACTGGATGTTGTAGCTGAGTGCCAGGTTCCAAAGGTCCAAAGTCATTCTGCATAGGGGTATGAATGAGTGCCTCCCTGTTTGTTGATGTACCACATGACTGTGGTGTTGTCTGTCCTTATCATCAAATGGCCTTCTTTGAGAAATGGTCTGAATTTTTGGATTGCCAGTTTTACTGCCAGCATTTCTTTTAGGTTGATGTGCAGGTGAAGTTGGTCCTGCGTCCACAATCCTTGCACGCATTTGTCCAGCATGTGAGCCCCCCATCCTAGGTCTGAGGCGTCTGTTGTGATGGTTTGGCTTGCTTGATATTTGTGAAAGGGTAAGCCTGGGTTTGACTGGCATGCTTGAGCCCACCATAGGAACTCCTGTTTTAGGCATGGAATTAGAGGAATTTCTGTTTCTAGGCTGTGCCTGTGTTGGGACCATAAATTCTTTAGGTACCACTGTAGTTTTCTCATATGCAGTCTGGCATGTGGAACCAAGATTATGCATGATGCCATGAAGCCCAAGGCCTGCAGAACTTTTCTTGCTGTTAGCTTGCTGTGGTTTGTTAGTGCCAAGTAAAGAGGGAGATGTTTTGTTTTTCTGCAGTTAGGAATGCCATTTGTTTTACTGTGTCCAATTCAGCCCAAGAATGTCCTTGTTTGGGATGGAATCAGCCTTGATTTTTGCAAATTGACTGTGTATCCCAGTGCTTGTAGCAAGTAAATGACCCTTTGTAAATCTGTTGTCAGCTTGCTTTTGTTGTCCCCTTGTAGCAGGCAGTCGTCCAGGTATGGATAAATTTGGATTCCCTGTAGTCTGCAGTGGGCGATTACTGATGCCAGGCATTTTGTGAATACTCTGGGCGCAGTAGATAAGCCAAAGGGCAATGCTGAGAATTGATAGTGCTCTGATCCTGCAAGAAATCTGAGGTATCTTCTGCAAATTGGTCGAATGGGGACGTGCAGGTATGCCTCCTTGAGATCTAGAGTTACCAGCCAACACTCCTTGCCCAGCATGGGAAGAAGTTGCTGTAGGGTCAGCATCTTGAATTTTGGGACAATGATGTATGTGTTTAAGGTGGACAGATCGAGAATAGGTCTCCAGCTGAATAGTCTGGAGTAGAATCCTTTGCCTTGTTCTGTTATTGGTACTCTTTCCACAGCTCTCATCTTTGTTAATTGCATTATCTGCTGTAGAGCTTCTGTTTTTTGATTTGGAGGTAGGTTTGGCATTCCTCTTTTGACTGGTATAGTGTGGAAGTGGAACCGGTAACCTTGGTCTATGGTTTGCAAAATCCACTTGTCTTTTGTGATATAGTGCCAGTTCTTTGAAAATAAGGTTAATTTTCCGCCTAAGGGTGCTGCTATTTGTTCCCTGGTAGGCGGATTTAGGGTTAAGTCACTGTGGTTGTGCTGATGTAGTGGCAGTGGTTGTGTCTGTGCCTCTGTTGTTACCTTGCCACTGTCGTCCTCTGTAGGCACCTCCTCTGGATTGGTTTCTGCCTCTGGAACGTCTATTCCTGCCCCTTTGAAATTTTGTGGAGTCAGGAAAGGACCAATTTTTGGCAGGCCAGTTCCTGCTAAACCTTGGGGGTTGAACCTGCAAGAAATCTTTAACCGTTTGAACAGATTTTGCCTTTTCTTCCATTTTCTTCATAACCTGCTGGGCAGGTGTACCAAACAAACTTTTCTTATCCATAGGAGCATCTAGCAACTTAGCTTTAACATGATCCGGTAAAGCTTGCTCCTTTAGCCATGCATGCCTTCTTATCACTGTGCCAGTCATGGCTGATCTAAATGAAGCCTCCAGTGCATCAGCGCCACATTTTAAGGAATGGTTGCTAACCTGTTGTATGTTAGTTACCATTTCTAATACATATTTCTTATCAAGAGATTCATCAGTGGTTAGTTTTTTAGTTAACTGATCAAGCATAAACTCTTGGTATTGTATCATGTGAAACTGACAGTTTAAAGCTCTAGCTGAGAGAGTAGCTGAAGTGTAGACCTTTTTACCCCATCTGTCTAATGACCTTGCTTCCCTTTCAAAGGAATAGGGTTTTTAGCTATGGTCGCGGCTACTGCCTTGGGACCCTGGGATATAGTTTCGGGTCTGCAAGTGGGGCCTTGTAAAGGTGGTGATGAGTATCTGGCACCCTGTAAAATCTGTCTGGTTTGGCAGGGGCTGGAGGTAAAGAATCTGGAGTGGAGCAGACATCATTGAAAGCATCATCCACCACAGAGAGAACAGGAGGTATAGCTAAGGGCCTGTGCTGTGGGAGGTGCAGAAAGGTCCTAAGTCTTTTCTGGAGTCTGAAAATCCTGTTGCTGCCATTGGAACTGCTCTCGCATGGCATGTAAGGTTTCCCCAAAGGAGAATTCTTCTGGTGGGGAAGCAGCTGGAATGGATTCTTCAGCATCAGAATCTTCAAAATTGGAGAAAGGAGCCTCTGGCTGGTCAGTTATGTCTGATTCGTCAGCAGAATCATCAGAGGACACTGGCTCAGGGGGCTCTGTCCTAGGTCTCTTCTCTGGGGGCTGAGAGGCCCTGTCTGGGTGAGATTGAGATCCTCTAATTAATGAAATTAAATCTTCTGCCAAAGTAAGCATTTGAGAACTAGAAGAGGGCCTGGTTGTGGGGGGTTTAACAGGCACTGTCTTAGTAGTCTTGGCTGCTTTAGCCCTGGCGAAGGCCTTAATGGACATGGCTGCTGGAGGCCTAGCAGCCCCACGTGCTGGGGTAGAGACATCCAAGGGAATGGTGTCTGATAAGTCAGTGGCAACCACCTTAGTGGATAAAATTTCTGAGGCAGATTCAAGAGTGGTAGCAGGGGCCTCAGTTGTAGAGATAGGTTCAGCTGTACTTTGATCAGTTTTCGGTTTCGCCGAAACCGAGACACTCGCGTTTGCTTAACCATGGTTTCGGCCGAAACCGCGGACCGCGAGTGTCGGTCTTTATCTTTGCGTTTTTTGGCAGATTGGGTAGTCGGAGGATCCAACGGCATAATGTACGCAAAATCAGAACCGAAAAACTGTTCTGCAAACTCCGACCGACGCCTAAGCGTTCGTCGGTTGAAAGAAGCACAGGCTGAACAGGCTGCTACGTCGTGGGCTGGGCCTAAACAAGGCAGACAATAAGAGTGGAAATCTTTATGAGGTATTTGTTTCCCACAGGTTAAACAATTATTAACTTTTTCTGACATCGGCTGAGGCAAGAAAGAGTCCCCAACGGGTACTTAGCTTTAGAAGTCTTGAAGTAGTATTCGGTAGAAGTAATCTCTGGATCCGACCGACCGGCACTTGCGAACAGCTTCTGCTTCGGGCGCCACGCGGCAAGAAAGACTGGGGAAAATGGCGTCGGCTGATGCTTTTATACCCGAAGACCAACAGAGATGACGTCGGGTGAAGTGCGACATCAGCCGAAGCCGGACCCGGACTTTGGAATCCGGCCGACTGAAGGGCTGCCTGACGACAGGACAACCCTGTTATGACTGCAGATGCATCCATGAAGGACATCAGAGGTCTCGCCCGCCGCTTATGGTGCTTCTCTCTCCGGTCCCTTTTTCTAGCATCCCTCTCCTCCGAACCAAAAGCGGGAGGTTGAGTCCCAGGAGGAGGAGGGGGAGCCGGAGAGGGAATAACCGTGGAGATGGTTACCCCCGAAGGAGCGGAGGTCGGAGCAGAGTCCGGCGGCAGAAGGCCCGCCAAAACAAGCTTGGACCTCCGCTCCTTCAATGCCCTGGGGTTGAACCCTGCACAAATGGAACATCCAGATGCGAGGTGTTCAACCCCCAGGCATCTAACACCGAGTGTGGCCATCAGCTGGGGAAAGCTTATGGCCACACTCTGAGCATTTAGAGAAAATAGCCTTGGGCTGCTCAGACATCCCAAGCTAACAAATAAAATTACTATAACTAAGGTAAAGTAACTAAAACAAAAATCACTCACAGGCCCAACACACACTACGCTACCAGCGAGGGGAGGGATATAAATTTAAGATGAAACTCTAAAAAAGTAATAATACAAAAGGGAAACCTACACTCTCACAAATTAACCAAAAAATTATTTAAATTTTACAATTTAAACACTGAATATACTACTTAGCTGGAGAGCTGGAAAAAAACAATCTGGTCACCATGCGCGGCAAACGAGATCTGAGGTCATGAGGGTAGAGCATGGCATTATGGGTGAGGGGAGGAGCTGAGAGCTTGGATCCATAGCTGGTAAACCATGCCGGTTCGGATCCGATATCGGATCCATAACCCACAGGTTGCAGACAAATGAATCTCCTACTTCAAATAAAAAGTTTCCCCAACGGGGTACTTAGATTTTTAATAAAGACTTTGGATCTGAAACTCGACCGGCACTTGAACA
Organism: Protopterus annectens; assembly: GCF_019279795.1. Taxonomy (NCBI): domain Eukaryota; kingdom Metazoa; phylum Chordata; order Ceratodontiformes; family Protopteridae; genus Protopterus; species Protopterus annectens. Next base: position 449,912,457 of record NC_056750.1, on the reverse strand, counting down.
ATTTCTGCTTCAGGCACCGCGCGACAAGAAAGACTGAATAAATAGCATTGGCTGCATCTTTTATACCCCTGATGACCTGACGTCAGGGAAGAGTCGACAGCAACCGACACAGGACCCAAGACTTTGGAATTCAGGCCGACTGAGGGCAACCTGCCAGCAGGATAACCCAAATGTAATGACTGCAACACTGAAACACGAAGAACATCCTTGTCCCTTTTCCTCTTCTGGTACCAAGAGAATAGCCCCCATGCTTAAGAGACAGTACTTTATTTTGGGCCTCTGCCCACTGATTTGGGGGTAGATCTGGCCACCCAATTGGTGTTGGTAAGGTGTGGAAGTGAATCTGTATCCTTGGGACACTATTTTAAACCCATTTGTCCTGGGTAATGAGTTCCCAGGTTTTTGGTCTGCAGACCAATCTTTCTGCCTAAAGGAGCATTCAATTGGGAAGTGCTTGGAAGTTTTCAAAGCAAGTCATTCATACAGTTTTCCACGGGGGGGGGTCTTACTACTCCCTGATTTAGATGCGGAAACCCCCCACTGCTTAGCCTAGTGTCCCCTGGGAATGAAATTGAGGTTTCTGCTGTACCTGGGCTTGGTTTGACAGAAGGCGCTGGAAAGGACCAATTCTTACAGGGCCAATGCCTACTAAATCTAGGAGGCTGAACTTGTAGGACATTTAAAAGTTTGCAACGATTTAGCTTTATCTTCCACCTTTAAGAACTTCCTCAGCCTTGTTGCCTAACAGGTGGTCCTGATTTAAAGGGAGCATCCAACAATTTAGCTTTAACATAAGGCAAAGATTGCTCCTTAAGCCAAGCAAGCCTTCTGAGCACAGACCCAGTAACAGCAGCCCGGCAAAAGGTCTCTAATGAATCAAATCCACATTGCAAAGTATGTTTTCCAACCTGTTCAGCAGAATGCATTAAATCCTGTAATTCTTTATTTTCTGCACAGTCAGGAATCATCATTTTTTGTTTAAGCAAATCTAACATGTTGCTGATACTTTAACATATGAAATTGGCAGTTTAAAGCCCAAGGTTGCAGAAGTGTAAACCTTCGTACACCATCTATCCAGTGCCCTGGAGTCTATCAGAAGGTAGGATTTTTAGCAGTAGAAGCCTTAATGCCCTTGGGTCCCTGTGAAATAGTCTCTGGATCCGCAATAGTATTTTTAAAAATGAACTTGTGTGAATTAAGAACTCTGTAATATCAGTCAGGTTTTCTGGGAGAAGGCAAAGAATCAGGTGCCAAACTAGATTCCGAAAAAGCATCAACAATGTCTAGTACAGGAGGAATAGCTAAAGGCCTACGCTGAGGAAGGAGTAAGAAAGCCCTAAAGCTTCTTTTTTGAATCCGAAAAATCCTGGCTTTCCCAGTGGAAATGCTCCCTTAGAGTATGTAAGGATACACCAAAAGAAAATCCTCTGGTGGGGAAGCAGAGGGAAAAGAATCCTCTGCATCAGAATCCTCATAAGTAGATACGGGCAAATCCAAATCAGAAGAATCAGAATCCTGGTCAGAAGATTCATAAACAGTCCTATGTCTCTTAGAAGGGGGACGTTGGCTTCCCCTGATTAGAGTTACAAGATCTTCAGCATTCTTATAATTTGTTTTTTTTTACACAGAGGCCTGAGCGTGCAGCCTAGGCGTCAGTTTTTTAGGCATGGCTCGAGATTTAGGCCTAAATGAAGGAGTCTGTTTAATATGCAAGTCCGTAGGCCTGAAAATATCCTCAGAATCCGGTGCCTGCACAGCGGCTCCAGATCCATCCAAGGTAGACACAACCACGTGTTCCATAGTTGAAGCATCTCGCGACATACCTGACTCCAAATGCGTCTCAGTAGAGACCCGCAAATCAGAAGTAGCGGGTATTGGGGGCTGCGAAAGCACCTGAGTACTGGCGAAGTGGCGACGGGCTTAGAAGCATCATCGGCAGTTTTGGACTTCGGCGGCCTGTCTCTCTCCGTTTTTTCGAAGTCCTGATAGTCGGATGGCTAACAGACATTTCTGGATAATTAAACAGAGAACCGAAATATTCAGAGGCAAAAATATACAGACTACTGATACTGAGCTGATTAAATAAAGCACAAAACCGACAGCAAGGTACGTCATGGTCAGGGCCTAGGCAAGGAATACATTACGAATGAAAATCTTTGAAGTATTTGCTTTCCACAAGTAATGCAATTAACGTTTACTGACATTGGTAAGGAGCAAGAAAAAGTTTCCCCAATGGGGTACTTAGCTTTATTTGAAGACTTTGGTTCTGAAACTCAAAAACGAAAATTTCAGGAGTCTGCCAACTGGCACTTGCGAAAGTACAGTTCTATACCTACCATAAATGTAGATGTCCGATAGGTATGCATCTGCAGTCCTTACATATGGGTTGTCCTGCCTCAGGCAGCCCTTCGGTCGGCCGGATTCCAAAGTCTGGGTACGGCGTCGGCTGAAGTCGCCCTTTCCCCGATGTCAGAGCGCCTGGGGTATAAGAGTCAGCCGACGCCATCTTCCTCAGTTTTTCTTGCCCCAGACGCCAGGTGCCCTCTAAGGAAGGCTAAATTTGGAGAAATGCAAAATATTCCAAACATGCACAGTAATATAAAACAAATACACCATAACAGATAACCCCAGCTAGCTATAAGAGGGATAAGTACCCAAGAAATACCACAGAGGGGAAGGAGGGAGGGTAAACCTGACTGCAGATGCATACCTATCGGACATCTACATTTATGGTAGGTACAAAACTGTACTATGTCCTTCAAGGATGCATCTGCAGTCCTTACATATGGGTAGAATACCATAGCCAAGGTGGGGGTGGGTAGGATCTAAGAAAATGATGGTGTAGCTAAAATGCCCTGCAGGACTGCCGTAGCAAAGCCTGCTCTGGATCTGGAATATAAGGGTAAATTGTGATGCTTGGAAAATGTATGCACGGAGCTCCATGTAGCAGCTTCTAAAATGTCCTTGGTAGCCACCCCTCTTAAAAAGGCTGTGGAGGTGGCTGTGGCTCTGGTGGAATGAGGCCTGATGTTAGCTGCACAGTTTTTCCATGATAAGAGTAGCAGAATCTAATGCAATTTCCTATCCATTTTGAAATTGTCTGTTTGGAAATTGCTTTGCCTTGAATGCCTGCAGCATATGCTACCAACAGCTGGTCAGTTTTTCTGAAAGTCTTAGTTCTGTCCAAGTAGTAGCGCAACTGTCTGAATGTCCAGGGTATGCAGAAGTTTCTCTCCCTTGTTTTGCGGATTTGGAAAGAAAGTAGGCAGGTGAATAGCTTGGTTCAATGAGACCCTGGATACCACCTTTGGCATGAATGAAGGATTGGTTCTCAAGGAGACTCTGTCCTGATGAAAAATAAGAAATGGTTGTACTGCCATGAGTACCTGCAATTCAGATACTCTTCTTGCTGAGGTTATGGCCAGAAGAAAGGCAGTCTTCCAAGACAGGAACTGTAACTCTGAAGATGCTGCTGGTTCAAAGGGAGGTAGAGTCAACTTTTCCAACATGGAGTTAAGGTCCCATGTAGGCACTGGTGGTTTTCTTGGAGGATTGATGTTTTTAATTCCTCTTAGAAACTGCCTTAGGAGAGGATGAGAGAAGACAGGTGGATCAGTATTGTATTCTGCTGAAATTGCTGAAGCATGAATTTTTATGGAAGAGTAAGAAAGGCCATTGTGGAACATTTCTGCCAAGTATTCCAGGATGTGCCATGCTCATCACTGTGGCATCTAGGCCCTTTGCGGTGCTCCAAGTGTGGAATCTTCCATTTTGCTGAATATGCCTCTCGTGGAAGGTCTGCGAGCTTCCATGAGGATATCCTTCACTCTCTTGGATAGCTTTTCCTGGTGAGGAGTCAAGGTATTCTCCAGGCTGTCAGCTGCAGGGTTTTCAGGCTGGAGTGCAGAGTTTTGTAATTGTGCTGTGTCAGAAGGAATGACCATTGTGGTAGAGGCCACGGTTTTGTGTGTGACAGGCTCCGTAACAGTGGGTACCAGTGCTGTCTTGGCCAGTCCGGGGCTATTAGAATCACTTTTGGCTGCTCTGTCCTGATTTTCAGTAAGACCATGGTCATTAGTGGAAGAGGTGGAAATGCATACACTGTTAGAGTATTCCAGCTGAAAGAGAGGGTGTCCACTTTCCATGCTTGTGGGTGGTATATGTCCTTGAACAGAATTTCTTCAGCTGTGGTGGGAGGCAAAAAGATCTATGTCCGGCCTCCCCCAGGATTGTGTTATCTGAAGAAAGATGTCTGGGTGTAGCATCCATTCGTGTGGATCCATTGTATTTCTGCTTAGGCTGTCCGCCAGTATATTGACTTTTCCTGGCACAAACTGGGATTGCAGCTCTATATTGAGTTTTAGGGAAAGTTCCCAAAGATTCATTGCTAGTCTGCAAAGAGGGTAGGAATGGGTACCTCCTTGCTTGTTTATGTACCACATAACTGTGGTATTGTCTGTCCTTATTAGCAGGTGGCCTTGATGCAGAAAGGGTTTGAAGGCTTCGACTGCATGTATCACTGCCAGCATTTCCATGCGTAGCTCTTTTTGTGACCATAGACCTTGAATGCATCTGTCCTCCATGTGTGCTCCCCATCCGTGGTCTGAAGCGTCTGTTGTAATGGTTTGGCTGGTTATTGGTTTGCTGAAAGGCAGACCCCTGTTTGACTGGCTTGCTAGAGCCCACCACAGAAACTCCTTTTGAAGGCATGGAATGAGTGGTATCAAAGTTTCCAGGCTGTGACTGTGCTGAGTCCATAAACTCCTTAGGTACCATTGTAGTTTCCTCATATGTAGTCTTTCTTGCGGAATCAGAAGGATGCAAGAAGCCATGTAACCCAGGGCCTGCAGGATTTTCCTTGCAGTCAGCTGGGTTTGTCTTGTCAGATTTTTGAAGTAATCTGGTAGTTGACTGTTTCTTCTGTGAGGAAGGCCATTTGGGAGGTTGTATCTAGATCTGCACCCAGAAAGGTTATTCTTTGGGATGGAACAAGTCTTGATTTGTGAAAGTTGACTGTATATCCCAATGCCTGAAGTAGGTGGATGGCATAATTCAAGTGTTTTACCAAAGTTTGTTGGCTGTCCGCTTGTATAAGGCAGTCGTCCAGATATGGGTATATTTGAATCCCCTGAAGTCTGCAGTGTGCAATTACTGATGCCAGGCATTTCGTGAATACTCTGGGCGCAGTAGATAAGCCAAAGGGCAATGCTGAGAATTGATAATGCTCTGACCCTGCAAGAAATCTGAGGTGTCTTCTGCAACTTTGTCTGATAGGGACATGCAGGTATGCCTCCTTGAGGTCTAGAGTTACCAGCCAAGACCCCTTGCCCAGCATGGGAAGGAGCTGCTGTAGAGTCAGCATTTTGAACTTTGGCACAATGAGATAAGTATTCAGTGCGGACAAGTCGAGAATAGGCCTCCATTGTTTTTCTTTTCTTGGAATAAGGAATAGTCTGGAATAAAATCCTTGGCCTTGTTCTGAGAGAGGAACCTTTTCTATAGCTTTCATTTGCATTAAGCTGGAAATTTGTTTCAAAGCCTCTGCCCTCTGATTCGGTGGCAGGTCTAGCATGCCCTTTCTTTTTGGTAATGTGTGGAAATGAAACCTGTATCCTTTGTCTATTTGTAGTGTCCATTTGTCCCTTGTAATACTGTGCCAATTTTCTGAGAATAAAGAAAGCTTTCTGCCCAAAGGTGCTTCCAATTGAGCCCTGGTTGGCGGTTTCAAAGTCAAGTCATTGAGCCTGTCCTTGTGCAGCAGTTGAAGGTCCTGCATTACCTCTCTGGTTGGGAGGCTGCCATTGACGTCCTCTGTAGGAGCCTCTAGCTTGCCCTCTACCTCTGGCATGCCTGTTCTTGCCTCTCTGTAACCTCTGTGTCTGGAAAGGACCAATTCTTGGAAGGCCAATTCCTGCTGAATCTTGGTGGTTGTACTTGGGGAAAATCTTTGACTGTGTGTACGGATTGTGCCTTTTCTTCAAATTTCTTTAGGACCTCCTGAGTCGTGGAGCCAAATAACTTTTGCTTTTCCAGAGGAGCATCCAGCAGCTTTGCTTCAACATGGTCTGGCAGAGATTGTTCCTTCAGCCAAGCATGCCTACGTATAACTGCGCCAGTCATAGCTGACCTACATGAAGCTTCCAGTGCATCATAACCACATTGCAAGAAATGGTTGCTAACCTGTTGTGAGTTATGTACCAGATCCTGAAGTGACTTGTGGTCTAGGGGGTCAGGTGAAGACAGTTTTTTATGCAATTCATCTAACAAATACTCTTGGTACTCTATCATACGAAATTGACAATTTAATGCCCTCATAGAAAGAGTAGCAGAAGTATACACTTTTTTACCCCATCTCTTTAAAGCTCTGGACTCCCTTTCAGAGGGGAGAAGATTTTTAGCAGTGGCAGCTGCAACCCCTTTAGGGCCCATCAGCAGAGTGGGCCTTGTAAAGGTAAAGATGCGAGTCCGGGACCCTGTAGTACCTATGGGGTTTGGCAGGAGCCGGAGGGAGAGAATCAGGGGTTGTGCTAGAGTCAGAGTACACATCATCAATGACATTCAAAACAGGAGGAATAGCTAAAGGTCTATGCTGAGGCAAATGTAAAAAGGTCCTTAATCTTTTCCTGGGATCAGAGAATTCCTGGCCCTGCCATTGGAAATGCTCTCTCATGGTGTGTAGCGTCTCCCCAACGGAAAACTCTTCAGGAGGGGAGGCAGAGGGAATAGATTCCTCTGAATCAGAACCCTCGTAGGCTGAAAAAGCCTCCTCCTGGTGGTCCGAGAGAGTACAGCCATCAGAGGCCTCATCTGAGGAGTGGGGATCAGAGGGCTCAACCCTGGGCATTTTGTCTGGAGGAGGTTGAGAGCCCCTGTCCGGATGAGGTTGAGAACCCCTAATTAAGGAGATAAGATCCTCTGCTAAGCTTAGAATCTGTGAACCAGTAGAGGGTCCCCGAGGGATAACCTTGGGAGGCAAAGCTTTTGAGATTTTAGCAGCTTTAGCCCTGGAGAATGCCTTAATGGACATGGATGCAGAAGGCCTGGCTGCACCACGTGCTGGTGTAGATTTGTCTAAAGGAATGGTGTCGGAAGGTTCCAGGACACCAGTTTCTGTTGGAAATTCAATAACAGACTCAGCCGGGGCCTCCGGGACAGAGGTAGTCGGTTGAGCGGTTTCGGTAATTGGAAGTACCAAGGACTCTGTTTCAGCCGAGATGCTCGCGGTAGGCCTGGCCGTGGTTTCAGCCGAAACCGCGGCCCGCGTTTGCCGGTCCTTGTCCTTCCGTTTCTTAACTAAATGAGAAGTCGGAGTCTCCGACGGCATCTTATACGAAAAACTAGCCCCCAAAAATTCCTCTGCAAACTCTGCCCGACGTCTGTCGGTTGAAGAAGCACAGGCTGAACAGGCCAAGACGTCATGGTCTGAGCCTAGGCAGGGGAGGCAGTAAGAGTGGAAATCCTTATGAGGTATTTGTTTCCCAAAAGTTAAACAATTATTAACTTTATCTGACATCGGCCGAGGCAAGAAAGAGTCCCCAACGGGGTACTTAGCTTTTTGAAGTCTTCGGTAGCTTAATTACAGGAGCTGGCCGACCGGCACTTGCGAAAGTACAGTTTTGTACCTACCATAAATGTAGATGTCCGATAGGTATGCATCTGCAGTCTAACATATGGGTTTGTCCTGCCTCAGGCAGCCCTTCGGTCGGCCGGATTCCAAAGTCTGGGTTTGGCCTCGGCTGATGTCGCACATTCCCCGACGTCAAAGCGTCTGGGGTATAAAAGCATCAGCCGACGCCATCTTCCTCAGTTTTTCTTGCCCCTGATGCCAGGTGCCCTCTAGGAAGGCTAAATTTGGAGAAATGCAATAAATTCCAAACATTTTGCAAAAATATATACACATATATATATATATATATATATATATATATATATATACACATACATACACAAACAAATACACCATAATAGATCCCCCAGCTAGCTAATAGAAGAGTAAGCACCCTAGGAATACCACAGAGGGGAAGGAGGGAGGGTAAACCTGACTGCAGATGCATACCTATCGGACATCTACATTTATGGTAGGTACAAAACTGTACTATGTCCTTCAAGGATGCATCTGCAGTCATCACATATGGGTAGAATACCATAGCCAATCTGGGGGTGGAGGTACTAAGTAAAGGATGGTGTAGTTAAGAGACCCTGCAGGACTGCTGTAGCAAAACCTGCTCTGGATCTGGAGTATAAGGGTAAATTGTAATGCTTGGCAAAAGTATGCACGGAGCTCCAAGTAGCAGCTTTTAAAATGTCCTTGGTAGCCACCCCTCTTAGGAAGGCTGTAGTGGTGGCTGTGGCCCTCGTGGAATGAGGCCTAATATTCACAGGAACAGTCTTTCCATGAAAGGAGTAGCAAAAACGAATGCAATTTCCTATCCATTTTGAGATTGACTGTTTGGAAATTGCTTTTCCTTGTGTCCCTGCTGCATACGCTACAAACAGTTGGTCAGTCTTTCTGTAACTTTTAATTCTGTCCAAATAGTAGCGTAATTGTCTGTGGATATCCAGAGTGTGGAGAAGTTTCTCCCCTTTATTTTGTGGATTTGGGAAGAATGTAGGCAAATGAATTGCTTGGTTCAAGGATACTCTAGACACCACCTTTGGCATAAAAGTTGGGTTGGTTCTTAATGAAACTCTGTCCTGATGAAAAATAAGAAATGGCTGCACTGCCATTAAAGCTTGTAACTCAACTTAAAGCTTCTTGCTGAAGTTATGGCCAGAAGGAATGCAGTTTTCCAGGATAGAAACTGTAGATCTGCCGATGCTGCTGGTTCAAATGGAGGGAGTGTAAGTTTTTCCAGCACAAAGTTAAGGTCCCAAGTAGGTAAAGGTGGTCTCCTTGGAGGATTGATGTTTTTGATTCCTCTGAGAAATTGTCTTGAGGATGCGAGTAGACAGGAGGATTTACATTGTATTCTGCTGAAATTGCTGAGGCATGTATTTTAATGGAAGAATAAGACAGGCCATTGTGGAACAATTCTGCTAAGTCTTCCAGTATATGTGACATGTTCATCACTGTCACATCAAGGCCTTTTGTTGTGTTCCAAATGAGAAATCTTTTCCATTTTGTTGACTATGGCGAGCTTCCATAATAATGTCCTTTACCCTCTGGGATAAGCTGTCCTGGGAAGGAGTCATGGTATTCTCCAGGCAGTTAGCTGCAAGGTCTTTAGGTTGGGGTGCAGGATCTTGTAATTGTTCTGCGTCAGAAGAGGAGGCCATAATGGGAGAGGCCAAGGTTTCGTCTGTGACAAGCTCTTCAACAGTGGGCACCAATGCTGCCTTGGCCAGTCTGGAGCTATCAGAATCACTTTTGGCTGTTCTGCCCTGATCTTCAGTAAAACCTTGGACATTAATGGGATTGGTGGGAAAGCATAGACTTTTCGGGCTTTCCAGCTGAAAAAGAGTCCACCTTCCATGCTTGTGGATGGTATGTCCTTGTGCAAAAAATTTTCAGTTGATTGTGGGGCGAGTCGAACAGATCTATCTTGGACCTTCTCCATGTCTGTGTTATGAGCAAGAAGATGTCTGGGTGCAGCATCCATTCGTGTGCATCCATGGAAGTTCTGCTTAACTGTCTGCCAGAGTATTGTCTTTCCCTGGCATGAACTGGGCCTGTAGTTGTATATTGTGTTTCAAACAAAGATCCCATAGATTCATAACCAGTCTGCATAGAGGGTAGGAATGCGTGCCTCCTTGCTTGTTTATGTACCACATAACTGTGGTGTTGTCTGTCCTTATTAGCAGGTGGCCTTGTTGAAGGAAAGTCTTGAAAGCCTCGATTGCATGTATCACTGCCAGCATTTCCTTTTGGTTTGTGTGCATTTGCAGCTGTCCTTGAGACCATAGCCCTTGGATACATTTGTCCTCCATGTGTGCTCCCCAACCTCGGTCTGAAGCGTCCGTGATGATGGTTTGGTTTGCTTTTGGTTTGAAGAAAGGCAACCCTCTGTTGGTCTGGCATGCTTGAGCCCACCACAGGAATTCCTTTTGAAGGCAAGGTATGATTGGAATCAGGGTTTCTAAGCTGTGACTGTGCCGAGTCCATACACTCCTTAGGTACCATTGCAATCTTCTCATATGTAGTCTGGCTTGTGGAACTAGTATTATGCAGGATGCCATGAAACCCAGGGCCTGCAGGATTTTCCTTGCAGTTAGCTGGGTTTGTCTTGTCAGATTCTTGAAGTAATCTGGAAGCTGTTTCTGTTTTTCTTCTGTGAGAAAGGCCATCTGGGTGGTTGTATCTAGATCTGCAGCTAAAAAGGTTATCCTTTGGGATGGTACAAGTCTTGATTTTTGGATGTTGACTGTGTATCCCAAGGCCTGTAATAGCTTGATGGCATAGTCCAAGTCCTTTAACAAATTTGTCTTGCTGTCCGCTTGTATCAGGCACTCATCCAGATATGGGTAGATTTCAATCCCCTGAAGTCTGCAGTGTACAATTACTGATGCCAGGCATTTCGTGAATACTCTGGGCGCAGTAGATAAGTCAAAGGGCAATGCTGAGAATTGATAATGCTCTGATCCTGCAAGAAATCAGAGGTGTCTTCTGCAACTTTGTCGAATGGGGACATGCAGGTATGCCTCCTTGAGATCTAGAGTCACCAGTCAAGACTCCTTGCCCAGCATGGGAAGAAGCTGTAGGGTCAGCATCTTGAATTTCGGCACAATGAGGTAAGTGTTCAGTGCGGACAGATCGAGAATAGGCCTCCATTGATTTTCTTTCCTGGGAACAAGGAATAACCTTGAATAAAAACCTTGGCCTTGTTCTGATAAGAGGAACCTTCTCTATGGCTTTCATTTGTAGTAATTTGGTGATTTGCTTCAAAGCCTCCGCCCTCTGATTTGGTGGCAGGTCTGGCATTCCTTTTCTTTTTGGCAATGTGTGGAAATGGAACCTGTATCCTTTGTCTATTATTTGCAATGTCAATGAGTCCTTTGTAATGTAATGCCAATTTTCTGAAAATAAAGAAAGCTTTCCGCCCAATGGTGCTTCTAACTGAGCCCTGGTTGGCGGAGTCAAAAATAAGTCATTGTGTTTGTCCTGGTGTAGCAGTTGTCGCTGTTCCTGCATTACCTCTCTGGCTGGGTGGCTGCCACTGACTGCCTCTGTAGTGGCCTCTAGCTTGCCCTCTACCTCTGGTACGCCTGTTCCTGCCTCTATGTGATCTGTCTGAGTCCGGAATGGACCAATTCTTAGTAGGCCAATTTCTGCTGAATCTCGGTGGTTGTACCTGCAGAAAGTCCTTGACTGTTTGCACAGATTTTGCTTTTTCTTCAAACTTCTTTAAGACCTCCTGGGCCATGGAATCAAATAATTTTTGTTTTTCCATTGGAGCATCCAGGAGCTTAGCTTTAACATGGTCTGGTAGAGATTGTTCCTTCAACCAGGCATGCCTTCGTATAACTGCCCGTCATTGCTGACCTACATGAAGCTTCCAGTGCATAACCACATTGCAAAAAATGGTTGCTAACCTGCTGTGAGTTATGTACCAGATCCTGAAGAGATTTACTGTTAAGGGGGCTCAGAGGATGAAAGTTTCTTATACAATTCATCTAACAAATACTCTTGGTACTGAATCATATGGAATTGACAATTTAATGCCCTCACAGAAAGAGTTGCAGAAGTATAAACTCTTTCCCCATCGCTCTAAAGCTCTAGATTCCCTTTCAGAAGGTAAAGGATTTTTAGCAGTAGCAGCTGCAATCCCTTTTGGGCCCTGTGAAATGGTTTCTAGGTCTGCAGTGTGGGCCTTGTACAGGTGAAAATGAGAATCCGGGACCCTGTAGTACCTATAAGGTTTGGCAGGAGCTGGAGGGATAGAATCAGGGGCTGTACTAGCATCAGAGTACACATCATCAATAACATTCAAAACAGGAGGTATAGCCAAAGGCCTATGCTGTGGTAAATGCAAAAAGGTCCTTAATCTTTTAATAGAATCAGAAAATTCCTGGCCCTGCCATCGGAAATGTTCTCTCATAGAATGCAGTGTCTCACCAAAAGAAAACTCTTCAGGAGGGGAGGCCGAGGGGATAGATTCTTCAGCATCAGAATCTTCGTAAGCCGAATAAGCCTCCTGCTGGTGCTCTGACAACAGATTCATCCGTACACTCATCTGAAGAGTGGGGGTGGTCAGAGGGCTCGACCCTGGGTCTTTTGTCTGGAGGTGGAAGAGAGACCCTGCCCGGGTGAGGTTGAGAACCTCTAATTAAGGAGATAAGATCCTCTGCTAGGCTGAGAATTTGAGTGCTGGTAGAAGGCCTCAGAGGTAGACTTGGGAGGCAAAGCTTTGGCAAGTTTGGCAGCTTTAGCCCTAGAGTGGACATGGATGCAGGGGGTCTGGCTGCACCACATGCAGGGGTGGACTTGTCTAAAGGAATGGTGTCGGACATGTCCTGGACACCGGTTTCCGTAGGTAGTTCAATAACCGACTCTGCCGGAGCCTCCGAGACAGAGGTAGTCGGTTGTAAGGTTTCGGCAACAGGAAGCACAGAGGACTCTGTTTCAGCCGAAAAGTACAGTTTTGTACCTACCATAAATGTAGATGTTCGAAGATCCACATTGCTGCAGTCATAACCTGTGGGTAGTCCGCTGTCCTCGGTCGGCCCGAATACCAAAGTGTTAGGCTGGCGTTGGTCATGGTCGCTTAGATCTGACGTCAGTACGCCGTGGTACTAAAGCGCATGACCGACGCCATATCCTCAGTCTTTCTTGCCCCAGATGTCAGAAAGCCTTAAAAAGAAAGGCTATAGCCACAAATAGAAAAACACCCAATTACCAAAATAGCAATAATAGGTACACCACAAACCACCCAGTCACCCCAAACTACAGAGGGGAAGGAGGGAGGGAAAATTGGACTGCAGCAATGTGGATCTTTGAACATCTACATTTATGGTAGGTACAAAACTGTACTATGTTCTTCATCTCACATTGCTGCAGTCATAACCTGTGGGTAGAATCCCAAAGCAAAGGTAAAGGGAGGTTGGTAAAATCAGAAAGCATTAGGAGCTGCTAACATGCCCTGTAAAACAGCAGTGGCAAACCCAGCCCTAGATTTAGAATAAAGAGGAGATGGTAATGCTTAGAAAAGTGCACTGAACTCCAGGTAGCTGCCTCCAAAATATCCTTAGTAGCTACTCCTTAAAAAAGCAGTAGAAGTGGCAGTTGCTCTAGTGGAATGAGGTCTGATTCCAGCCGGAACCTCCTTACCATGATGAGAATAACAAAAAGCAATACAATGACCAATCCACTTAGAAATAGTTTGCTTTGAAACAAGTTTTCCTTGTGAACCCAAGGCAAAAGAAATGAATAACTGTTGAGACTGTCTGAACCCTTTAGTTCTGCTCAAATAGTAACGTAACTGCCTGTGAATATCCAAAGAATGCAAAAATTTTTCCCCCCTTATTTTGGGGATCAGCATAAAATGTAGGCAAATTAATAGATTGGTTTAAAGCCACATTAGAAACAACTTTAGGCATAAAAGTAGGGTTAGTGCGAGGATACCCTATCCTTATGAAATATCAAGAAGGGTTCAACTGCCATTAGAGCCTGTAATTCAGATACCCTTCTAGCAGACGTAATAGCCAACAAAAAAGCAGTCTTCCAAGACAAAAACTTCAACTCAGATGTAGCTGCAGGTTCAAAAGGAGGTAAAGTGAGTTTTTCCAACACAAAATTGAGATCCTAGGAAGGAGTAGGAGCTCTACGCGGGGGTCTTATATTCTTTGCCCCTCTAAGAAATTGCTTAAACAAAGGATGAGAGAATAATGGTGGGTCACAGTCATAGTGAGCAGAAATAGCTGCAGCATGAACTTTTACAGAGGAGAAAGACAAACCCTTGTCTAGTAATTCTGTAAGATACTGAAGTGAAACACTCAAATTAGGCACTGAAACATCAAAGCTCTTTGCCTTGCTCCAAAGAAAAAATCTCCTCCATTTATCAGCATAAACTTTCCTTGTACTAGGCCGTCTGGCCTCCAAAATGACATTCAAAACTTGTTGTGGAAGATGCAACCCCCCAGGGTCTAGAACAGAATACGCCAGGCTGTCAGACGCAGGGACTGTATCCTGACATTGAGGAAATGATTGCTTGTCTGGGACAAAAGGTGTGGAACTGGTGGCAAAGGCCAAGGAGGCTCCCGTACTAAACTCCTCAGTAGAGGGTACCAGTGCTGACGTGGCCAATCTGGAGCTATTAAAATCATGCAGGGCTTGTCCTGTCTGACCTTCAAGAGTACCTTTGGGAGGAGAGGTAGAGGAAAGGCATAGACGTAAAGGTTGCTCCAAATGAAAGACAGAGCATCCACTTTCCAAGCCTATGGGTGAAACATCCTTGTGCAAAACTTTGGCAGTTGAAAATTTTGTGGAGAAGCGAACAGATCTATGTCTGGAGTCCCCCAAGCCACTGTCAACTGTTGAAACACATGAGGACCCAATTTCCACTCGTGGGGATCCACCATCTGTCTGCTCAAAACATCTGCTAAGGAGTTCTGTGCTCCTGGCAGAAACCTTGCCTGAAGAGTGAGGTGCAAACTGAGAGCAGTCTCCCATAAAATCATAGCTTGTCTGCAAAGAGGGTACGAATGGGTTCCCCCTTGCTTGTTGATGTACCACATGACTGTTGTGTTGTCTGTTTGAATCAACACTCGTCCTGGATGAACGAGATCCTTGAAAGCCATCAATGCAAATTGGACTGCTAACATCTCCTTCATGTTGATATGCAAATGTTGAAGTCTGGCAGGCCATGTGTCTTGAACCCATTTTCCATTGAAGTGTGCTCCCAAAGCCATGTCTGAGGCATCTGTCGTTAAGATCTGACTCGCCTCTGGTCGGGTCACAGAGTCCCTTGTTTAGGTGACATTCCTGAGCCCACCACAAAAATTCCCTTTGAATGCAAGGTATTATCTGAATGACAGTGTCCAAATCGTGGCAGTGTTGAGTCCATACGCTTTTGAGATACCATTGTAGCTTCCTCATATGCAGTTTGGCATTGGGAAGCACCAGAATACAAGATGCCATGAACCCCAAGGCTTGAAGGACTGTCCTTGCAATCAGCCTGGACCGTAGAGACAATTTTTGGAAGTAAAGGGTAAGATTTCTTAGTTTGTCCGGGGTCAAAAACACCATCTGAGAGGCTGTATTCAGTCTCACACCCAGAAAGCACATGTCCTGAGAGGGTACTAGACTGGACTTTGTTTCGTTCACAGAATACCCTAGGCACCTTAACACTGCCATAACATACTGTAGATGGTGAAGTAACTTGACTTTGTCTTGAGCAAGAATCAGGCAATCGTCCAAATAAGGATAAATTTGTATTCCTCTTAACCTTAAGAAGGCTATCACTGGAGCCAGGACCTTTGTGAACACCCTGGGCGCAGTAGATAAGCCAAAGGGCAACGCAGAAAACTGATAATGTAAAGTCCCAGCCTGAAAACGCAGGAACCTCCTGCAACTGGGCCTGATAGGAATATGAAGATAAGCCTCTTTGAGATCCAGAGTTACCATCCAGTGATCTTTGCCTAGCAGAGGCAGAAGTTTTTGCAAAGTTAACATTTTGAATTTTGGAATGTCCAGGTATGTGTTGAGAATAGACAAATCCAGTATTGGCCTCCAAGTGTTTCCTTTCTTTGGCACAAGAAACAGGCGAGAATAAAATCCTAGGCCCACTTCTGACTGAGGGACCTCCTGGATAGCTCCCATTTTTAGAAGTAAAGCAATCTGTCTGTAAGCCTCCACCTTTTGCTGAGGAGGAACGTCTGGTATGCCTTTGAAAGGAGGCAAGGTGTGAAAATAAAACTTGTAGCCTCAATCTATAATGTCCAACACCCATTTGTCCTGGGTGACCAAAAGCCAATTTTGCCTGAAAAGTGCCAACGTTCCTCCCAGAGGAGCTGCCAGACAGGTGGGATCTGGCAGCTGAAGATACAGGTCATTGGGCTTGCTTACGAAAAGGCTGACCCCTGCCCTCACCTGAAGATTGTGCAGGGGAACTCCACGTCCTCGGTCTGAAGGAACCCTGAGCATGAGCCCTGCCCCTACCACGTCTAGATCTGCCCCTAGACTGTAAATCAGAAGGATAAGCCCATCCCTTAGCAGGCCAATTTCTGCTAAACTTAGGGGGCTGTACCTGTAAAAATTCCTTAACTGTCTGCATGGACTTAGCTTTGTCTTCCATTTTCTGCCAAACCGACTCCACAGGAGAACCAAACAGAACTTCAGATTGAAGGGGAGCATCCAAAATTCGAGCTTTTACATGCTCTGACAAATTCTGATCCTTAAGCCAGGCGTGTCTACGAATAACTGATCCAGTGGCAGCCACCCTGGAGGAAGCCTGAAGAGCATCAAAACCACACTGCAAAGAATGCTTACCCACCTGATCAGAGGCATGAACTAAATCTTGCAATTCTTTACACTCAATACCCTCTGCCAAAGCATCAACCTTAGATTTTAACTGACTTAATAGAAAATTCTGGTACTTCAGGATTTGAAACTGGCAATTCAAAGCCCTCATCGCTAGAGTGGAAGAGGTATACACTTTTACCCCACCTATCCAAAGCTCTTGAATCTTTATCCAGAGGAACTGGATTCTTCACAATAGAAGCCCTGACACCCTTAGGTCCCTGGCTAATAGTCTCCGGGTCAGCTCTAGGGCTCTTATACAAATATTTATGGGCCTCTGGCACTCTAATACCTGTCTGGTTTAACAGGGGCAGGAGGTAAAGAATCAGGATTAAGGGAAGCTTCAGAGAAAACATCCTGTACAACATCCAAAACAGGGGGAATAGCCAAGGGCCTATGCTGTGGTAAAAATAAAAATTCCCTAAGCCTCTTACGAGAATCTAAGAAATCCTGACCTTCCCACTTAAAATGCTCCCTCATGGAATGCAGGGTCTCAGAAAAGGAAAAATCCTCTGGAGGGGAAGCAGAAGGACAAGAATCCTCTGCATCAGAATCAGAATAAGGAGGAAAATCCTGAATGTCTTCAGCTGAAGACTCAGAGTAATCTGAGGAATGCTCTAAACCCTCTACCTCTGGCTCCACCCTAGGCCTCTTATCCGGGGGGGCATAGAACCCCTGATTAAAGTAATCAAATCCTCTGCCATCTTCAGCATATGCTTTTTAGGAACAGAACTAGGGCTGACACCAGTGGAAGACAAACCAGGCCTGACCTTGGAAGGAGCTTTAGAGACAGAAGTAGAAGGCCTAACCACCTCATGCAGAGAAGGGACTACAGAAACCCGAGGGGCCCCCTCAGCCTGACCCGACTCCTGAGAGGCCACATCCTGCAAGATTAAAGGCTCCCCCTAAGATTCAGCTGAAACCTCGGCTGGATCCACAGATTCCACCGTAGTTTCTAAAGAACCGGCGTCCGTAACGGACGACTCATCCTGCTTGGACTTTAACGTTTTTTCTTTACGCTTCTTAGCGGTAGCGGGCGTCGGAGGATCCGACGGCATATTGTAATTACACCGCTTACCGAAGACAAGTCTAGCACAATCTAACCTGCGTTTAATGGTGCGCTTATTAAATTTAGCACAGCGACACCCGACTACGTCGTGCTCAGGCCCCAACAAGGAATACAGAGAGAGTGGTAATCCCTATGAGGTATCTGCTTCCCACAAGAAATACAATTATTTACTTTTTCTGACATCCGGATTTAACTGAGGCAAGAAAAGACAAAAATATTCCCCAACGGGGTACTTAGCCCAACTTGGTCTTCGGTCTGAAACTCAGAATACGAAAATTTCAGGACGCCGAACGGCACTTGCAAACGCTGTTTCTGCTTCGGACCATGCGGCAAGAAAGACTGAGGATATGGCGTCAGTCATGCGCTTTAGTACCACGGCGTACTGACGTCAGATCTAAGCGACCATGACCGACGCCAGCCTAACACTTTGGTATTCGGGCCGACCGAGGACAGCGGACTACCCACAGGTTATGACTGCAGCAATGTGAGATGAACATCAGAGACACTCGTGGTAGGCCTGACCGAGGTTTCAGCCGAAACTGCGGGCCGCGAGGGTCTGTCCTTGTCCTTCCGTTTAACTACATGAGAAGTCGGAGTCTCCGACGGCATTTTATACGCAAAGTTAGCCCCAAAATATTCCTCTGCAAACTCCGACCGACGCCCAAGCGTTCGTCGGTTGAAGGAAGCACAGGCAGAGCAGACCGAGACGTCGTGGTCCGGGCCTATGCAAGGGAGGCAGTAAGAGTGGAAATCCTTATGAGGTATTTGTTTCCCACAAGTTAAACAATTATTTACTTTATCTGACATTGGCTGAGGCAAGAAAGAGTCCCCTACGGGGTACTTAGCTTTTTCGAAGTCTTCGGTAGCTGAATCAAAGGAGCTGGCCGACTGGCACTTGCGAACTGCTTCTGCTTCGGGCACCGCGCTGCAAGAAAGACAGAGGAAGATGGCGTCGGCTGATGCTTTTATACCCCAGGCCCTCTGACGTTGGGGAAAGTGCTACATCAGCCGACGCCGGACCCAGACTTTGGAATCCGGCCGACCGAAGGGCTGCCTTAGGCAGGACAACCCATATGTGATGACTGCAGATGCATCCTTGAAGGACATCAGGATTTTTTGCAGAACTAGTCTTAGCTCCTTTAGGTCCTTGTGTAATGACCACTGGGTCTACAGCAGTATTTTTGTACAGGTATTTGTGAGAATCCGGTACTCAAATACCAATCAGGTTTACTGGGAGCAGGTGGGAGGGTGTCGGGGGCTAAGCTGGACTCATGAAAATCATCATTCACCATTTCTAAAATAGGACAGATGGCCAGGGGTCTGTGCTGGGGCAGGTCCAGAAACTCAAGCCTTTTCTTAGACTAGATGAAATCCTGAGATTCCCATTGGAAATGTTCTGAGGGTGTGAATGGTTTCCCCAAAGGAAAGGTCTTCAGGTGGGGAGGCAGAACGAATGGATTCCTATTCATCTGAATCATAAGCAGTCAGACATTGCTGTTCTCTTCAAAATCTAAGTGGTCAGATTCCTCAATCTTGTTCTTTCAATTCCTGAGGAAGGGTGTCTTTTCCTTTTAGTTGTGGCCTGACTACCCTGGATAAGGGAAATGGGAACCTCCGCTATTTTAAGCACTTGTGCTTGGGGTGGTGGAAAAGGAGCACGATGGTGGCTAGAGGGATATTTTCTAGGAGTGGCTTGGCTTCTAGGCCTAAGAGTATCCGGTCTGACATAGTAGTCTGATGAGTAGTCATCAGTTTTTGTCTAGATTCGATAGTGCAAAAGGCCTCCTTGGAAGCCAGTGCCTGCATCTCTGCTCCGGACCCAACCAAGGCAGAGACAGCCAAAGGCTTGGAAGACTAAGATGATTTCTGCGACATACCAAACTCCGAAGGTGTCTCTGTAGAGGCCTGCGTAGATACTGAGTCAGGCATCAGGGGCTGCAAAAGTGCCTCACTGAATTCCGGAGAACTGAATCTGCTTAGCGGTAGAGTAGTCAAAAAGCTTAACCTTGTGTGGTCTTCATCTCTGAGTTTTTCTCGCAATGTCCACAGATTGTTGGCTGACACCATTTCAGAATGTGATGACTGAAGACGAAAATATCAGTCTACACTAAGAGCTCTAAGGCGAATGGTTCTCACGTTAAAGAGTGGACAGAACCGGCAATGGGGGACATCACAGTCTGGGCCTAAAGTGACGCAGTATGAATGGAAGTGTCTGTGTGGGACCAGATTTCCACAGGCGAGAATTGTTCTTTTTCAGACATTGGTGAGTGCAAGAAAAAAAGGATCCCCAACGGAGTACTTCGCTTTAGATGTTTTAAGCTGAAATTCAAACTCAGGTAGCGACCGACCAGCACACTTGCTAACTTTCTGCTACAATGTACACGGCAAGAAAGACTGATGTAATGGCGTCAGCTGCCTTGCTTTATAGCACTGACAACCTAAATGTCAGACTACAGGCGACAGATGCAAACGCAGAAAAACCCTGACTCTGGTATTTGGGACTGCCAAGGGCTACCACAGCAGGGATAACCCACTGGTGATGACTGCAACAGTGAAACACGAAGAACACCCTCCATTACAGGTTTGGCCTGTGGTTCAGACGGTGACCTAGAGCAAATTTCCAGACTGGTAGTGATCTCACAATGGCCATCAGGCCCTGGAAGTGCAGATAAGGCTTTTGACCTAGGTTTCTTAGCCTTCCACTTTTCAATCAACTTACTCGCCTTCTGAAGTCAAGGAACCCTCAATCCTTTTTGTGAGGAGCTTGAGAGAGAGGTTTTCCAGATATATGAAAAGTGAGTTAAGCCTATTTATAGGGTTTTTGGGAAAAACGACTGGCAGATAGGGCAGGCCTTATCATTGTGGTGGGACTGCAGAAGACAAAACAGGCACCGTTGATGGCCATCTTTATGTGGAATCCAACTTCCAATCACATTTGCCCTTCTTGGATGACAAAAAAAAAAATCAAAAGAAAAGGATTCCTCAACGGGGCACTTAGAGTAGAAGTTTTTTCGGCAGTCAGACCATATGTAGAGGAAGCACTTTCCATCTGGCAGCAAAGAAGTTTTGAGGATGGTGCGTATGTCACTTTTATAGCCTACATCCGAAACAGCAAGTGCAACATACCATGCACCCCAGGCACCTAAGACTTTTGTAAACTAGCCAATATCTGGTCGCTTGGCAGGCAATCTCCATGTAAAGAATACTGCAACAGCAAAATAAGAGACTTGCCCATGGTTGGCTTTAAATCACTTGGGCTACACCCTCGTGATTAAATCACAACAACCATGGGTGTGGTAGTGTGAAGATTTACCCACACTGTTGGTTACTGCAACAAAAAAAGTACAGTTGTGTACACTTACCATAAATGTAGATGTTAAGAGTGTATTCACTGTTGCAGTCATTACATTAGGGTAATCTGCTGGCAGGTTGGCCTGAATAACAAAGTCTTGGGTCCTGCGTCAGTTGCTGTCTCCTCTTCCATGAAGTCAGAGGCATAAAACATGCAGCCGACGCCATTTTATTCAGTTTTCTTGCTCCAGATGTCAGGTGCCCCCCAAATGGGGAGCAAAAAAAAAAATTATATATATATATATATATATATATAAAACTGTAAATATACATAAATGCACTTTTAGAAAAAAACTTTACCTTTAAAAGCAAATGCACCACAAAGGCTTGTGTATAGTGAAGGAAAGAAAAGGTATAGAAAGGGGGATGGCAGGTGGGTAACCCGGACTGCAACAGTGAATACACTCGAACATCTACATTTATGGTAAGTGTACACAAGTGCACTATGTTCTTAGTGTTTCACTGTCATTACATTTGGGTAGAATCCCAAAGCTATGGATGGGAGGATGGAACTAAACAGCATAACGAGCGGCTTTAAGGCCCTGCAGAACCGCAGTGGTAAACCCAGCCCTGGATTTGGAGAAGAGAGGCAAATTATAATGCTTTGTGAAGGTATGAACAGAGCTCCAAGTAGCAACTTCTAGAATGTCTTCGGTTGGAACCCCTCTGAGAAAAGCTGCTGAAGTAGAGGCAACCCTGGTGGAATGTGATCTGATCCCCTTGGGCACAGGTTTACCATGGTGCAAATAGCAGAACGAATGCAGTGGCTTATCCACTTTGAAATAGTCTGCTTAGATATAGCCTTCCCCTCTGACCCTGCAGCAAATGCTACCAGAAGTTGCTCAGACTTTTAGAGATTTGGTCCTGTTTAAGTAGAATCTTAGTTGACTGTACTTCCAATGAAGGCAGAATCGGCTGCCCCTTGTTCTGCGGATTTGGGTAAATTGTTGGCTGGTGAATGGTCTGATTAAGAGCCACACTGGATACCACCTTAGGCATAAACGAAGGATTTGTCCTGAGGGACAACCTGTTTGGATAAAATATAATAAAAAGGCTCCACTGCCATGAGAGCCTTTAGTTCTGAAACCCTTCGTGCTGAAGTGATTGCCAAAAGGAAAGCTGTTTTCCAAGATAAAATCTTTATATCCGCAGGAGCTGCTGGTTCAAAAGGAGGCAGGGTGAGTTTTAACAGCACAAAACTGAGGCCCCATGCAGGAGTTGGTGATCTTCTGGGAGGCCTTAAATTTTGGCCCCTCTAAGACACTGTTTAAGCAGTGGATGAGAAAAGGGGAGGTTCTGTGTTGTAATGAGCCGAGATGGCAGAGACATGGATTTTCATTGAAGAAAAAGATAGGCCCTTGTCATGCATCTCAGTCAAATACTGAGAAATCTGAGGAATATTGGGCTTTGCTGTGTCTGTTCCTTGTGCTTGGTTCCAAGCACAGAATTTCATCCATTTATCAGCATAAGATTTTCTAGTACTAGGCCTTCTGGCTTCCAAAATGACATCCATCACAGATTTACTGAGAGGTGTTTGAATAATTAGTTGATCAGCCATGCTGCAAGATTCAGAGTTTGGAGCAGTGTGTGCAGAATGTGATAGTTCTGCTGAGACAGTAGATGAGGTATTTGAGGCAAGTACCATGGAGGAAGCAGAGACAATTCGTAGAAGTGGGTACCAGTGCTGGCGAGGCCAGTACAGAGCAACTAGGATCATTTTGTTTTTTCCTGTCTGACTTTTAGTAAGACCTGGGAGAGTAAAGGCAGAGGGGGGAAAGGCATAGCCTGATGGGTTTTTCCAGCTGAAGGATAGGGCATCCACTTTCCATGCTTTTTTATGAGTTCTTGTGCAGAGTTTGTCCAATTGATAATACTCGGGAGAGGCAAACAGATCCATGTCTGGGCTCCTCCATTTCTGTTAACATGCTGAAGAATTGTGGATCCAGTTACTATTCGTACGGGTCCATAAGATTTCTACTTAAGTCGTCTTCCAGAGTATTTTGCTTTCCTGACAGGAATTGAGCTTGAAGATGTATTTGGTAAGTCAAGGCTGCATTCCACAAGGCCATGGCTAGTCTGCAAAGGGGGTAGGAATGTGTACACCCCTGCTTATGTACCACATAACTATGGTGTTGTCCGTCTTTATCAGTAGTTGTCCTAAATGAAGCAATTCCTTGAAGGCTGTCAGGGCATTCCCGACGGCTAACATCTCTTTCTGGTTGATATGCAGAGGAATTTGGTTTGGGCTCCATTTGCCCTGAAGGCATCTCCCTGCCAGGTGGGCCCCCCAAGCATAGTCTGATGCGTCTGAAGTTAGGGTTTGGGTGGCAGGGGGTAGAGTGAATGACAGTCCCTTGCTTTGGTGACCTGTATCTGCCCACCAAAGAAACTCCTGTTGTAGGCAGGGAATGAGAGGAATCACCGTTTCCAGACTGAATGTTGACTCCATAAACTTTTTAGGTACCACTGAAGTTTCCTCATATGCAGTCTCGCATATGGAATTAGTAGAATGCAGGATGTCATGAACCCCAAAGCCTGCAGAATACGTCTTGCAGATAACTGGGTTTTTGTTGCCATTTGTTTGAAGTATGTTGTCAGTTGCCTTTGCTTGTCTGGCGTGAGGTACACCATCTGGACAGTTGTATTCAAACTTGCACCCAGGAATGCAATTAGAGAGGGTACCAGTTGTGATTTCTTTTCGTTTAGTGTACCCTAGGGATGCTAGAAGCCTTTGTACAAACGCCAGATGTTGGAGTGTCCTTGACCTCTGTTTGAATGAGACAGTCGTCCAGATATGGATGAATTTTAATGCTTGTCTGCAGAATGCAATTACTGGTGCCAGGCACTTTGTAAATACCCAGGGCGCAGCAGATAAGCCAAAGGGCAGTGCAGAGAATTGGTGCAGTAGATAAGCCAAAGGGCAGTGCAGACAATTGATAATGCGAAAAACCTGCTTTGAAGCGGAGGCATCTTCAGCATGATTCCCTTATTGGGATATGCAGGTATGCCTCAAGTCTAGTTACTAACCAAGCATTTTTGCCTAGCATAGGCAGTAGCTGTTGTAAAGTCAGCATTTTGAATTTTGGAATGTCCAGGAATGTGTTCAAAACCGTTAAGTCCAGTATTGGATGCCATGAATTGTCTTTTCTGGGTACCAGGAAAAGTCTTGAATAAAAACCTTGTCCTTTTTCCTTTTCTGGTACCGGTTGAATAACCCCCATATCCATGAGGGACAAAACTTGTTTCTGGGCCTCTGCCCACTGGTTTTGTGGCAGATCCGGCCATCCGTTTGGAACTGGCAAAGTATGGAAATGAAATCTGTACCTCTGGGATACTATGTTTAATACCCACTTGTCCTGGGTAATTAACTGCCAATTTTGAGCATGAAGTGCTAGTTTTCCCCCCAAGGGGGCTGCCGAAAGACGAGTGCTTGGTGATGGTAGAGGAAAGTCATTGAGACGGTTTACTGCAGGGTTGTGCTTTGTTTCCTCCAGATTTGGAGGTGGAGGCACCCCATTGCTTTGACCTGTAAGAACCCTGTGATTGGTATCTGGAGCTTTTTGAGCGCCTGGATTTGCCCTGAGTGGCTCTGTTGGACACAGGAAAGGACAAATTTGTAGTAGGCCAGTGTCTACTGAACCTGGGTGGCTGCACTTGCAAGAAATTTTACTGTTTGCATAGATTTAGCTTCGTCTTTCAATTTCTTTAAAACCTCTTCTGCCTTATTACCAGACAGAGTATCATGCTGCAAAGGGGCCTCCAAAAATTTAGCTTTAACATGATCAGGCAGATTTTGCTCCTTGAGCCAGGCATGCCTTCTAATCACAGATCCAGTAACGGCGGCCCTACAAGAGGCCTCCAAAGAATCAAAATAGCACTGCAAAATATGCTTTCCAACTTGTTCTGCTGAATGCAATAATTTATGCAGCTATCTTCCACACAATCAGAAATCAACATTTTCTGTTTCAGTAAGCCCATAACATGCTGTTGATATTCAAGCATATGAAACTGGCAGTTTAAAGCCCTGATTGCCAAGGTTGCAGATGTATAAACCTTCTTACCCCATCTAGCCAGCGCCCTGGAGTCTATCAGTAGGGGTAGGATTCTTGACTGTAGAGGCCTTTACACCCTTGGGACCCTGAGAAATAGTTTCAGGATCAGCAGCAGGATTTTTGGAAAGAAATTTGTGGGAGTCAGGAACCCTGTAATATCTTGTCTGGCTTACTAGGAGCCGGAGGCAGGGAATCAGGAGCCATGCTTGATTCCGAGAACACAACAACAATGTCTAATACAGGAGGTATTGCCAAAGGCCTATGCTGAGGAAGAAGGAAATCCCTAAGCCTCTTGATTCAGAGAAGTCCTGACTCTCCCAGTGAAAATGTTCCCCTAAAGTATGCAGTGTCTCACCAAAAGAGTAATCCTCAGGAGGAGATGCAGATGGGATGGATTCCTCTGCATCAGAATCCTCATAGGGCGAACAGAAAATTCCTGATCAGAAAAAGAATCAGAAGAAATGGAAACCTGATCTGAAGTCTTAATCAGTGCCTTGCCTAGGCCTCTTAGCAGGGTGTGGTTGGGAACCCCTGATCAAGGTAATTAAATCCTCAGCCATTTTGATCATCTGTTTTTTTTTAGGCATAGGGGCCTGGGCACGTGGCTCATACGTCTTTTTTTAGACACATACGTTGTTTTTGGCCTTGTTTTTGTTGCTGGCGGTTTAATATAAAAATGTTGAGGCCTGAAAGTACAGTTGTGTACCTACCATAAATGTAGATGTTTGGAGTTGTGTATTCACTGTTGCAGTCATTACACTTGGGTTATCCTGCTGGCAACCCGCAGGTCGGCCTGAATTCCAAAGTCCTGGTCCGGCGTTGGTTGCGGTCGCCTCTTCCCTGACGTCAGTGCACCAGGGGTATACAAGATACAGCAGACGCCATTTTCTTCAGTTTTTCTTGCCCCAGATGTCAGGTGCCCCCAAGAAGGTAGGCAATACATATTGCTTATAAAAACACAGTAAAATAAAAACAATACCTTAATCTACAAGCAAATACACCACATAGGTTGTATAGGATAGAGAAGTATAGATAAGTCCCAGCAAAGAAAGGGGGATAGAGGGTGGGTAACCTGGACTGCAACAGTGAATGCACTCGAACATCTACATTTATGGTAGGTAAACAACTGTACTATGTTCGTGTTGCACTGTTGCAGCCATTACACTTGGGTTGAATCCCAAAGCTGAAGTAGGGCTGCTGGGTCTAAATAGGATTAGGAGTGGCTATGAGGCCCTGCAGAACTGCAGTGGCAAAGCCTGCTCTGGATTTAGAGTAAAGAGTTAAGTGATGATGCTTGGTGAAAGTGTGCGCTGAACTCCAAGTTGCAGCCTCCAAAATTTCCTTGGTTGGTACTTCTCGGAAAGGCTGCTGAAAGTGGCTGCTGCCCTGGTAGACTGTGGCCTAATATTCTTAGGCACTGACTTGCCATGCTGTGCATAGCAAAAATGAATGCAGTGCCCTATCCATTTTGAAATAGTCTGCTTTGAGATGGCCTTTTCCTTGTGATCCTGCAGCATATGCTACAAACAGTTGCTCAGTTTTTCTGAAAGCTTTTGTTTTGTCCAAGTAGAAGCATAGCTGCCTGTGCATGTCCAAAGAGTGCATAAGTCTCTCCCCTTTATTATAGGGATTTGGATAAAATGTTGGCAAATTAATGGTTTGGTCAAGAGCCACACTGGACACTACCTTTGGCATAAATGTTGGGATTGTCCTTAGAGAAACCCTGTCGGGATGAAAAATGATAAAAGGTTCCACTGCCATTAATGCCTGTAACTGAGACTCTTCTTGCTGAAGTTATTGCTAGGAGCAGAGCAATTTTCCATAAGAATGTCAGCTGTATTGGCTGGTTCAAAAGGAGGCAGTGTGAGCTTTTCCAAGACAAAGTTGAGGTCCCATGCAGGTATCTGTGCTCTCCTTGGGGGTCTTATGTTTTTTGCCCCTCTGAGGTACTATCTTAGCAGTGGATGTTAGAAAATAGGAGGTTCTGTATTGTAATGAGCTGAAATGGCAGAGGCATGGATCTTAATTGATGAGGATAGGCCTTTGTCCAGCATCTCAGTTAGGTATTGAGAAATCTGAGGAATATTTGGAACAAGTGGTTCAAGTCCTTGTGCCTGGTTCCAAGCACAAAACCTTTTCCATTTTTCTGCATAAGATTTCCTGGTGCTGGGCCTCCTTGGCTTCCAAAATGACATCCATTACAGCTTTAGCGAGAGGTGTGTTCTGAGTGGCTATATTTGCCATGCAGCCAGATTTAAGGTTCTGAGTTGGCTGTGCAGGATCTGATTGTTGAGTCAGAAGATGAGGAATTTGAGGTAAAGTCCAGGCTGGGCCTTGAGACGAGCTCTTTAGGATTGGGTACCAGTGCGGACGTGGCTAGTCTGGGGCAATCAGAATCAATTTTGGCTTCTCCTGTCTGACTTTTAGGAGTACCTTGGGAAGGAAAGGCAGTAGTGGAAAGGCATAAACTGTTAAGGTTTTCCAGCTGAATGAGAGAGCATCCTCTTTCCATGCTTGTGAGTGATAAGCCCTTGTGCGGAATCTCTGTAGTTGGCAGTTGTGAAGGGAGGCAAAAAGATCTAGGTTTGGGCATCCCCATTTCCTTGTTATGCTGAAGACGTGTGGATCTAGTTTCCACTCGTGAGGGTCAATGAGGTTTCTGCTTAGTTCGTCTGCCAGAGTATTTCTTTCCTGGCAGGAATTGTGCCTGCAGATGTACTCGATAGGTCAGTGCTGTGTTCCACATAGTCATGGCTTACCTGCAGAGGGGGTAGGAATGTGTGCCCCCTTGCTTGTTTATGTATCACATAACTGTAGTATTGTCCATCTTTAGTAATAGTTGTTCTGGATGTAACAGATCCTTGAAGGCTGTCAAGGCATTCTGCACAGCTAGCATCTCTTTTTGATGGATATGAAGACGCATCTGGTCCGCGGGCCACGTGCCCTGAATACATTTTCCTGCCATGTGTGTTCCCCAGGCATAATCCGATGCATCTGCTAGTGTCTGCCTGGCTGTGGGTAAAGTGAAAGGCTGTCACTTGTTGTGGTGACAGGAAAGTGCCCACCATCGAAAAGTACAGTTTTGTACCTACCATAAATGTAGATGTCCAAGAGGTATGCATCTGCAGTCCTAACATATGGGTTGTCCTGCCTCAGGCAGCCCTTCGGTCGGCCGGATTCCAAAGTCTGGGTCTGGCCTCAGCTGATGTCGCACTTCACCCGACGTCATAGCTGCTGTGAATTGGGTATAAAGGCATCAGCCAACGCCATTTTCCTCAGTGTTTCTTGCCCCAGATGCCAGGTGCCCTCTAACAAGGCTAAATTTGGATAAATGCAAATGATTCCAAACAGTAGAGAGCAAACAATATAAACATGTATATACATATATACAAACAAATACACCATAATAGATTCCCCCAGCTAGCTACAAGATGGGCAAATACCCTAGGAGTACCACAAAGGGGAAGGAGGGTGGGTAATCCTGACTGGAGATGCATACCTCTCGGACATCTACATTTATGGTAGGTACAAAACTATACTATGTCCTTCAAGGATGC
Organism: Protopterus annectens; assembly: GCF_019279795.1. Classification (NCBI taxonomy): domain Eukaryota; kingdom Metazoa; phylum Chordata; order Ceratodontiformes; family Protopteridae; genus Protopterus; species Protopterus annectens. The sequence goes on along the minus strand of NC_056750.1, from coordinate 449,883,975 downwards.
ATCTGCAGTCCTAACATATGGGTAGAATACCATAGCCAAACTGGGGGAGGAGGCACTAAGATGATTATGGTGTAGCTAAGATCCCTTGCAAAACAGCAGTTGCAAAACCTGCTCGGGATCTGGAGTATAAAGGTAGATTATGCTGCTTGGCAAATGTATGCACGGAGCTCCAAGTAGCAGCTTCTAAAATGTCTTTGGTAGCCACTCCTCGTAGGAAAGCTGTAATAGTGGCTGTAGCCCTTGTGGAGTGAGGTCTGATGTTTTCTGGAGATGTCTTTCCATGAAAAGAGTAACAAAATCTAATGCAATTTCCTATCCATTTTGAGATTGTCTGTTTTGAAATTGCTCTTCCTTCCATTCCTGTTGCATATGCTACGAGAAGCTGGTCAGTTTTTCTGTTGGTCTTGGTTCTGTCCAGATAGTAGCGCAATTGCCTGTGCACATCCAAGGTATGTAGTAGTCTTTTCCCCCCTGTTCTGTGGGTTGGGGAAGAATGTTGGTAGATGGATTGCTTGGTTCAATGATACCCTGGAGACCACTTTTGGCATAAAAGTAGTGTTAGTTCTCAAGGACACTCTATCCTGATGGAGGATAAGGAAGGGCTGTACTGCCATTAATGCCTGTAATTCAGAAACTCTTCTTGCTGAAGTGACTGCAAGCAGGAAAGCAGTTTTCCAAGATAAGAATTGTAATTCTGCTGTTGCTGCTGGTTCGAAAGGGGGAAGTGTTAACTTTTCCAACACAAAGTTAAGGTCCCATGTAGGCAATGGTGGCTTCCTTGGAGGCTTTACATTCTTAATTCCTCTCAGAAACTGCCTGAGTAGAGGATGAGAGAAGACTGGAGGATCCATGTTGTATTCTGCTGAAATTGCTGATGCATGAATCTTAATGGAGGAGTAAGACAGGCCATTGTGGAAAAGTTCTGCTAAGTATTCCAGGATGTTAGCTATGTTTGCTAATGATACATTTTCTCCTTTTGCTGCACTCCAAATGAGGTATCTTTTCCATTTGGCTGAATAAGTCTTCCTTGTGAAGGGTCTGCGAGCCTCCAGGATAATGTCTTTAACCCTCTGAGATAAATCTGGGTTATTTTGCTTTATGTAATATTCCAAGCAGCTAGCTGTAGTGTTTTCAAGTTTGGATGTAGGATCTTGTAGTTGTTCTGTGTTAGCAGTAAAGGAACTAGAGGTAGAGGCCATGCGTGTGTCCGAGACAAGCTCCTCAGTAGCGGGTACCAGTGCTGCCTCGGCCAGTCTGGAGCTATCAGGATGATCCTTGGGTGATGATCTTTGATCTTCAGTAGCACTTTGTGCATCAAAGGAAGAGGTGGGAATGCATATGCTGTCAGGTTTTCCCAACTGAAGGATAGGGAGTCCACCTTCCAAGCAAGTGGGTGGTATGTCCTTGTGCAGAATTTCCTCAATTGGTGGTTGTGTGGGGATGCGAACAGGTCCATTTCTGGTAGTCCCCATTTCTTTGTAATGGTTTTGAAGATGTCCGGATGCAGCATCCATTCATGGGCATCCGTGGTAGTTCTGCTTAAGGTGTCTGCTAGTATATTTTCTTTTCCTGGCACAAATTTGGCCTGGAGTTGAATGTTGAGGTTCAGGGCCACATTCCACAGGTCCATTGCCATCCGGCATAGAGGGTATGAGTGCGTGGCTCCCTGTTTGTTGATATACCACATGACTGTGGTGTTGTCCGTCCTTATCAGCAAATGACCCTGTTGAAGAAAAGGTCCGAATGTCTGAAGTGCCTGTTTCACTGCCAGCATCTATTTTTGATTTATGTGTAGGTTCAGCTGGTCTTGTGTCCATAGGCCTTGTATACACTTGCCCACCATGTGTGCCCCCCAGCCTAGGTCTGAGGCGTCCGTGGTGATAGTCTGGCTTGGGTGAGGTTTGTGGAAAGGCAGTCCTCTGTTCAACTGACAGGCCTGAGCCCACCACAGGAATTCTTGTTTCAGGCATGGTATTATTGGAATCTGGGCTTCTAGACTGTGCTTGTGTTGAGACCATACATTCCTTCGGTACCACTGCAACTTTCTCATATGCAGCCTGGCACGTGGAATCAATATTATGCAGGATGCCATGTAACCCAGGGCTTGCAGGACTTTCCTTGCTGTAAGCTGGTTCTGTGTTGTTAATGCCATGAAATAGAGTGGTAGTTGCTTTTGCTTTTCTGCTGTGAGATATGCCATCTGATTTGATGTGTCCAGTTCTGCACCCAAGAATGTTATCCTTTGGGATGGTACCAGCCTTGACTTTTTCATGTTGACTGTGTATCCCAGGGCTTGCAGTAGTTGTATAACCTTTTCCAAATCTTTTGTTAATTTGGTCTTGTTGTCCGCTTGTATTAGGCAGTCGTCCAGGTATGGATAAATCTGAATTCCCTGAAGCCTGCAATGAGCAATTACTGATGCCAGGCATTTCGTGAATACTCTGGGTGCAGTAGATAAGCCAAAGGGCAATGCTGAGAATTGATAATGCTCTGATCCTGCAAGAAATCTGAGGTATCTTCTGCAATCTGGTCGTATAGGGACGTGCAGGTATGCCTCCTTGAGATCTAGAGTCACCAGCCAAGACTCCTTGCCCAGCATGGGAAGAAGTTGCTGTAGGGTCAGCATTTTGAATTTTGGAACAATGAGATATGTGTTCAGAGCGGACAAGTCGAGAATAGGCCTCCATTGGTTTTCTTTTCTTCGTACCAGGAAAAGTCTGGAGTAAAATCCTTGCCCTTGTTCCATAGGAGGTACCTTTTCTATAGCTCTCATTCTTAGTAGATGGTTGATTTGTTCTAGAGCGTTTGTTTTTTGGTTTGGTGGTAGGTTTGGCTTTCCTCTCTTTTTTGGTAGAGTGTGGAAGTGAAACCTGTAGCCTTTGTCTATTGTCTGTAAAATCCATTTGTCTCCTGTAATGTAATGCCAGTTTACGGAGAATAAGGCTAGCTTTCCGCCTAAGGGTGCTTCCAGTTGTTCCCTGGTAGGCGGTATCAGAGACAAGTCATTGTGCCTGACCTGTGGAAGTGGTCGTAGCTGGATCTGTGGCAGTACTTCTCTGGTTGTTAGGCTGCCACTGACGTCCCCTGTAGGAACCTCTGGATTGACCTCTGCCTCTTGGGTGCCTATTTCTGCCTCTCTGTGCTCTGGAGGTGTCTGGAAAGGACCAATTCTACGAAGGTCAATTTCTACTAAACCTCGGAGGCTGGACATGTAAGAAATCCTTGACTGTTTGGACCGATTTTGCTTTTTCTTCCACCTTCTTTAGCACTTGCTGTGCAGGGGAGCCAAACAAACTGTTTCTCCATGGGAGCATCTAGAAGCTTCGACTTTACATGGTCTGGTAAGGATTGCTCTTTTAACCATGCATGCCTTCTAATCACTGTTCCAGTCATAGCTGATCTAAAGGAAGCCTCCAGTGCATCATAGCTGCATTTTAAGGAATGATTACTGACCTGCTGAGTGTTATGTACCAAATCCTGAAGGGACTTACGGTCTATAGGTTCAGGAGAGGACAGTTTTTTATTTAGCTGGTCTAACAAAAATTCCTGATACTGAATCATGTGGAATTAACAGTTTAAGGCCCTAGCCGAAAGAGTAGCAGAAGTATAAACTTTTTTACCCCATCTCTCTAATGCTCTAGATTCTCTTTCAGAGGGGAGGGGGTTTTTGGCAGAGGCAGCTGCTACAGCTTTGGGGCCCTGTGAAATGGTTTCAGGATCTGAAATAGGAGCCTTATACAAGTGAAAGTGTGTGTCCGGGACCCTGTAATATCTGTCGGGCTTGGCAGGGGCCGGGGGAAGAGAGTCAGGGGCAGTACAAGGAACATTATAAGCATCATCAACAACTGTAAGTACTGGAGGAATGGCTAAAGGCCTATGCTGTGGTAAATGTAAAAAAGATCCTTAGCCTTTTCCTTGAATCTGAAAAATCCTGGCACTGCCATTGAAAATGCTCTCTCATAGCAGGTAAGGTTTCCCCAAAAGAAAATTCCTCAGGAGGAGAGGCAGAAGGAATGGAGTCTTCTGCATCAGAATCCTCATAAGGAGAATATGGGCCTTCTGGAGGATCTGAGTTTTCTGAATCATCCGAGGAATAGTCTGTAGAAACAGGATCCGGGGGCTCTGCTCTAGGCCTCTTCTCTGAAGGGGGTTGACAGGCCCTGTCTGGGTGAGGTTGGGATGCTCTGATCACAGAAATGAGATCCTCAGCCAGGCTGAGCATTTGGGAACTAGAGGAAGGCCTGTGTGAGGGGTTTTTAGCAGGCAAGGCCTTAGAAGATTTAGCTGCTTTAGCCCTAGAAAAAGCCTTGATAGACAGATGCGCAGGGGGCCTAGCAGCTCCACGTGCAGGGGTAGATATGTCTAAAGGAATAGTATCTGATAAATCCTGGGTGGCTGCTACAGCAGGGGTTATTTCAGTAGCAGATTCAGCCATGCTGTGTGAGGCCTCGGCTATCGGAGGCATGCTTTCGGCCGAACAGAGGAGTCTGTTTCAGCCGAAACCGAGACACTCGCGGTTGGCTTAACCGTGGTTTCGGCCGAAACCACGGGCCGCGAGTGACTGTCCTTTTCCTTACACTTTTTAGCTAATTGTGAAGTTGGAGTCTCCGACGGCATTTTGTAAGCGAAAGCAGGACCAAAAAACTCCTCTGCAAACTCCGACCGACGTCTAAGTGTCCGTCGGTTGAAGGAAGCACAGGCTAGACAAGCTGATACGTCGTGGTCTGGGCCTAAGCAAGGAAGGCAGTAAGAGTGGAAATCCTTATGAGGTATTTGTTTCCCACAAGTTAAACAATTATTTACTTTTTCTGACATCGGCTGAGGCAAGAAAGAGTCCCCAACGGGGTACTTGGCTTTTTAGAAGTCTTCGGTAGTAGAAATCTCTGGATCTGACCGACCGGCACTTGCGAACAGCTTCTGCTTTGGGCACCGCGCGGCAAGAAAGACAGAGGAAAATGGCGTCGGCTGATGCCTTTATACCCAATTCACAGCAGCTATGACGTCGGGTGAAGTGCGACATCAGCCGAGGCCAGACCCAGACTTTGGAATCCGGCCGACTGAAGGGCTGCCTGAGGCAGGACAACCCATATGTTAGGACTGCAGATGCATCCTTGAAGGACATCTCCTGTTGCAGGCAGGGAATAAGAGTTATTATTGTTTCAAGGCTGTGGCAATGTTGAGTCCAAACACTTTTTAGATACCATTGTAGCTTCCTCTTATGCAGTCTTGCATATGGAATTAGCAGGATGCAGGATGCCATGAAGCCCAAAGCCTGCAGAATTTTTCTTGCAGGTAGCTGGGTCTTTGTTGCCATGATTTGAAAGTAATGAGTCAGTTGCCTTTGCTTTTCTGGTGTGAGAAGCCATCTGGAAAGTTGTATTTAAGCTCACATCAAGGAATATTCTCTTGAGAGGGCACTAGTTTTGATTCCTTTTTATTTACTGTGTACCCTAGGCAAATTAGTAATTTTTTTACAAGTGCCAGATGCTTTAGTAGAATGTCCTTGCTCTCTGCTTGAATAAGGCAGTCGTCCAAGTAGGGATATATTTGAATTCCTTTTTGTCTGCAAAATGCAATTACTGGTGCCAGGCATTTTGTGAAGACCCTGGGTGCAGTAGATAAGCCAAAGGACAGTGCAGAGAATTGGTAATGCATTGAGCCAGCTATGAATCTGAGGTATCTTCTGCAAGATTGTCCGATTGGGATATGCAGGTATGTCTCTGAGGTCCTAAGTAACTAGCCAAGCCTTCTTGCCCAGCATGGGTAGAAGTTGCTGCAGTATGAACATTTTGAATTTTGGAACATCCAGGAAAGTATTTAGAATAGACAGGTCCAGTATTGGTCTCCAGGCTTTGTCCTTTCTGGGTACCAAGAAAAGTCTTTAGTAAAATCCTTGCCCCTGTTCTTGCTGTGGTACTTTTTGAATAGCCCTCATTGTCCATGAGAACCAAAATGTTTTTTGTGCCTCTGCCCATTGATTTTGTGGCAGGTCTGGCATACCTTTTGACCTTGGTAGGGTGTGAAAGTGGAACCTGTAACCCTGAGAAATAATATTCGGTACCCATTTGTCCTGGGTGATGATGTGCCAATTTTGTGAGAAAAGTGCTAGTTTTCCCCCCAAGGGTGCTGCCAAAAGGTAAGTGCCTGGCATTTGTAGAGGAAAGTCATTGGGATGGTTTCCTATAAGGTTGTGATTTGTCTTCTCCGCCTTTGGAGGCTGAAGCACCCCATTGTTTATGTCTGCATGAGCCTTAGGGCTGAGATCTGCCTCTTGGGCGTTTGTATCTGCCTCTGTTGCCAGTCTGACACTGGAAAGGACCAATTTTTAGAAGGCCAGTTCCTGTTAAATCTAGGTGGCTGAACCTGTAAGAAATCCTTTACTGTCTGCTTTGACTTTGCTTTATCCTCCATTTTCTTTAACACCTCTTCTGCCTTAACACCAAAGTATCATGCTGTAATGGAGCATCCAATAATTTTGCTTTAACATGATCAGGTAAACTGTTTTTAACCAAGCATGCCTTTGAATGACAGAACCTGTAACTGCAGCTCTGCAAGATGCCTCTAATAAATCAAAGCCACATTGCAAAGTATGCTTTCCCACTTGTTCAGCTGCATGCAATAAATCCTGCATTTCCTTGTTCTCAGGACATTCAGAGCTTGTAAGCATTTTCTGTTTTAGCAAAGACATTAGGTATTGTTGACATCTGAGCATGTGAAACTGGCAGTTTAAAGCCCTTACAGCTAAAGTAGCAGAGGTCTAAACTTTTTCCCGCCATCTGTCCAGTGCTCTAGAATCCCTATCAGAGGGAACAGGTTTTTTTTTTTTTGCAGTGGAAGCCTTGACCCCTTTGGGACCCTGAGAAATAGTTTCTGGGTCAGCAGCAGGGTTTTTATAAATAAATTTATGAGAATCTGGAACCCTGTAGTACCCATCTGGCTTAACTGGAGCAGGGGGCAAAGAATCAGGAGTCGAACTGGATTCAGAAAAAAAGTCTGAGCCTTTTCTTGGATTCTGAATAATCCTGGCTCTCCCAATGGAAATGTTCCCTCATGGTGTGCAGGGTTTCCCCAAAAGAGTAGTCCTCAGGAGGAGAGGTTGAAGGGATAGATTCTTCAGCATCAGAGTCCTTATAGGGTGGAAGAGAATATCCCTGTTCTGAACAGGAATCAGAAGAAATAGAAACCTGGTCACAGGAGTCACAGTCAGTGTCTTGCCTAGGCCTTTTATCAGGAGGGGGATGGGAGCCCCTGATGAAAGTAATTAGGTCCTTGGCCATTTTGAGCATCTGTTTCTTTGGCATGGATGACTGTTCCAGGAGAATGCTGTACTTGTTTCTTTGTCTTTAAAAGGTGTTTTAGACTTTGCCTTGGCTGCTGAAGAGGTCTTGGTAGTAAGCTGTGTAGGTCTGAAAACACCCTCGGAAGCCGATGCCTGCTCAGCAGCTCCGGACCCATCTGAGGGAATTGTTTCCGTAGGCCCAACACCTTGAGTTTCCAGAGGCCTAGCTGTCTCCACGTGGGAGTCGGAGGCGGCCTGAGGCTTTGAGGTAAGAGGGTGTCAGGGGCTGAGAAAGCGCCTCACTGAAAACCGGCGACTGGCCTAGAAGAGGCTTCGTTGTCTGTTTTGGACCTCGGATGCCTTTCTTTGCCCTTGAGCTTCTTATGGACTCCGGTCGTCGGCTGTTCAGACTGCTTTATACAGTTAAACCTTCGGCCAAAGTAATGAAAAACAAAATGGAACAGACGCTTAATAGTGCGTTGGTTGAATCTAGCACAAAACCGACAACTAGCAACGTCGTGGTCAGGGCCTAGGCAAGGAATACAATAAGAAGGAAAATCCTTATGAGGTATTTGCTTCCCACAAGAAATACAATTGTTAACTTTTACTGACATCGGACCGGAGCAAGAAAAAGTTCCCCCAATGGGGTACTTAGCTTTATTGAAGACTTCGGATCGGAAATTCAAATTAGAAAATATCAGGAGTCGGCCGACCGGCACTTGAACTGCTTTTGCTTCGGGCACCGCGCGGCAAGAAAGACTGGGGAAAATGGCGTTGGCTGCATCCTGTATACCCCTGGCGCAGTGACATCAGGGAAGAGGCAACAGCAACAGATGCCGGACCAGGACTTTGGAATTCAGGCCAACTGCAGGTAGCCTGCCAGCAGGATAACCCAAGTGCAAGGACTGCAACAGTAAAACACGAACATCACCCTCAGAAGCCGGTGCCCTCAGTGGCTCCAGACCCATCTAAGTTAGAGACATCAGCAGATTCAATACTCTGAGAATCTCGTGACATACCGGACTCCGAATGGGTCTAGGTAGAGGCCTGCGACTCAAAAGCTTAGTCGGTTTTGGACCTCGATGGTCTTTCTCTTTGCGTTTTTTGTGAACTCCGGTAGTCGGATTGCTAACAGATGACATTTCAGGATAATTGAATCTTGAACCAAAATATTTAGAAAAAAATATACAGACGCTTAGTGTATTGGCTAAATCTAGCACAAAACTGACAGCAAGGCATGTTGTGATCTGGGCCTAGGCAAGGAATACAGTAAAAATGAAAATCCTTATGAGGTATTTGCTTCCCCCAAGTAATACAATTAACTTTTACTGACATCGGTAAGGAGCAAGAAAAAGTTTCCCCAACAGGATACTTGGCTTTAGTTTGAAGACTTCGGTTCTGAAACTCTAATGCGAAAATTTCAGGAGTCTGCCGACTGGCACTTGCAAACTACTTCCGCTTCGGGCACCGTGTGGCAAGAAAGACGGAATAAAATGGCGTCGGCTGTATGTTTTAGACCCCTGACAACCTGACATCATGGAAGAGGAGACAGCAACTGACGCAGGACCCAAGACTTTGTTATTCAGGCCGACTGAGGGCAACCTGCCGGCAGATTACCCTAATGTAATGACTGCAACAGTGAAACACGAAGAACATCTTGTAGCTTGTGCAGGAATAAAAGAATGAGGAACTCTTTGCAACAAGATCAATACCGACCCGAAAGCAACTCATCCACGTATTCCCCTCTGACACTGCTTACACAACGTGCAACTACAAAGTACTGTTTTATCTCTCACCTAAAGAGAAAAAATATTTAAGTAAATCAAAGAAAGACATCTCAAACCATGTAATTATGTATATCCTACCTTTACGGCTAAATGAAATTTGGCTATCTTCTTTGAAGGTCCTGAGGCTTTATATGTTGTACCATCCACATCAACAGACATTTCAAAAACTGGTGCGTGAACTGGACCAGACTGAGAAATGAGTTTGTACTGAAGTCCATATTTGAGCTGATTAAGTCTCATGAGAGCATTTGCTGGTTGTGACTTCTGTAAATACTTGCTGTCAATCACTATAAAAAAAATACCAAAACTAATCAACACTAATTAACTACAGCATCGAAATGGACTTGCATTAAGAAAGTAATAAGTACTGCTAAAAGCTGATAAAGTAGACTATGACAGGGTTAGACCACACTTAACATTTACTCAGGAACACAAAAAACAGTACACCAGAGCATGTCAGATACCTCTCTAAATGTTTTTTCCATCATTACTGCTGTAGGAATAAAAATCAAACCCTCAGAATGATGGAATCATAAGCCAGGTCTTTTTCATGGTCCAATATCAACACCAGGTTCAAACAGTACACCCTTGGGTAAAAGTCATAATGTGATGCACAGTTGCCAAACTGTTTTTGGAGCCTTGTAAAAGCAACATGGGAAAAATGGACCAATAAATGACCACAAAAAATTATGGGGGGGAGGGACAAAAAAATTCACACTTGCAGCCATTTGAGGAAAAATTACAGGCATTTTCGCGTGGTTCACACCCTAATGGACATACCTTCACTTTACAGCATTCCTTGCTTGGCAAAATCTGAATTATGACAAAGTGACAAGTCTTATCTTGCTAAACTCTTGTTAAACTGTTGCCAGACAGGCTAAGACTAGTCAAGTCAGCTCAAGATACCCTACTGCAGAATACCTTGGCATGGCTGTCCTACGGTGTGTGCCCTGACAGCAAAACAGCAGAGCCTGTTTTACATCTGGACTGCATGTCCCAGCAGCACAGTTTAGTAACCCTGAAAGAAATAGTTTTCTGTGGAAAAAAAGTCAGTGTAGGCAATTCTGAAAAAAAAAAGTTACTGCAGTATTAGCTGCTGAACTATCATAACTGCTATCTAACCATTCCTACAAAGACCTTGTTACTCACTGACAAAATACATTGAAACATTTCTGCTTGGTTAAAAAAAAAAAGTTTCATTTGTGAGGGAGACCTTCCTTTTGTGGGCTGACAGCTTGGATATACATTGGTTCCTTTTCAGACAACTTTCCTCTGAAGATTATGAGCAAAGAAGCCCATATGCTCATTGCACCACACTATGCTCATGTGCCTATTATCTGCACTCACCAGTACACACCAAATCACAGCAAGATCATGCCTGCAAATCTAAAACACTCTGCACCACCATTTCACAAAAATGTACTTTCCTGCTTTACAGAAACTATCTGATCCTGAAAGTGTCTGTCCAGACAAAATTGGATGGCAAAAAGTTAATTACAACCTACCAGGGATTGTCCAGACTGAAAGGATCTGAGCAAGTGGATCTGGACTATCTTTCTGCCATCTAAATAGCATTCCCAAACTAGTACACAATGAATGAAAGACAAAAAAATGAGAGAAGCTCAAAGAGCATAGACCTGAAGTACAAAAGATTTATACCCCAAACAATACTGCTTTACTGAAAATAAAATCAGTCACATAGCTGTTGCCCAACTGGCTGCAGTGAAGACATGTTTGAAACAAGCCCTGAAAGCACCACAACCATAGGAGAGTACTCTCTGAACACAGCATTGTTCAGGACACAGTTCCCAAATTAGGATGAAAGACAGTTCAAGGTGGCATTCACTTGAGTGCTTTGCTTAGTAAGGTACAGTTGTGTACACTTACCATAAATGTAGAGGTTAGAGTGTATTCACTGTTGCAGTCATCACATTTGGGTTATCTGCTTACAGTAGCCCTCAGTGGGCCTGATTATTAAAGTCTTGGGTCCTGCGTCGTTTGCTGTCTCATCTTCCATGACGTAAGGTCGTCAGGGGTATAAAGCATGCAGCAGACGCCATTACATCAGTTTTTCTTGCCCAGATGTCAGGTGCCACCATAACGGGAAGCAATTATATACAAGGTTACACCTCCAACAAAAAAGCAAATACACCAAAAAGCTTTAAGCATAGTCAACAAGAATAGAGGTATAGTCAATAGAAGTCAGGGGGCTGGAGGGAGGTTAACCCGGACTGCAACAGTGAATACACTAACTACATTTAAGGTAAGTGTACACAACTGTATTATGTTCTTCCCGTTTCACTGTTGCAGTCATCACATTTTGGTAGATTCCCAAAGCTAAGGCTGGGAGGAGGAAATTAGATAGCATTAGAACCAGCTATAAGGCCCTGCAAGACTGCAGTGGCAAATCCAGCTCTGGAATTAGAAAGAAAATGGCAAGTGGTAATGTTGGTGAAATGTATAGAACTCCAAGTAGCAGCTTCTAGGATGCCCCTGGTAGGGACACCTCTGAGAAAGGCTGTAGAGGTAGATGCAGCCCTGGTTGAATGTGCTCTTATCCCCTGTGGGGTAGGTTTTCCGTGATGCTTATAGCAGAAATGAATGCAATGGCCTTTCCACTTAGAAATGGTTTGCTTTGAAATGGCCTTCCCCTCTGCCCCTACAGCTAAGGAAACCAGCAGCTGTTCAGATTTCCTGAGAGGCATAGTCCTGTCCAAGTAAAATCTAAGTTGTCTGTGCACGTCCAAGGAGTGCAGTATTCGTTCCCCTTTGTTCTGTGGATTAGAAAAAGTTGGCAAATGAATAGGCTGATTAAGGGCCACACTGGATACCACCTTGGGCATGAAGAAGGGATTGGTCCCAAGAGACACCGTGTCAGCATGAAAGACAGATGAAATGTTCCACTGCCATGGCTGCCTGTAAATCAGACACCCTTCTTGCTGAAGTGATGGCTAGAAGAAAGTCCGTTTTCCAAGAAAGGAATTTTAACTCTACATTTGCAGCTAGCTCAAAGGGAGGTAGAGTGAGCTTTTCCAATACAAAGTTAAGGTCCCTGACTGGAGTAGGGGCTCCCTGGGTGGTCTTAAGTTTTTGACCCCTCTGAGGAATTGCTTCAGCAGTGGATGAGAGAAGAGGGGATGTTCTGTGTTGTAATGAGCTGAAATGGCTGAGGCATGAATTTTGGAGGAAAAGGAAAGGCCCTTGTGAAGCATCTCAGTTAAGTATAGAAGAATATGGGGTAAATTGGGCACAGCTGTGCCCATCCCCCGAGTTTGGCTACAGGAACAGAATCTTTTCCATTTTTCAGCATAGGATTTTCTAGTACTAGGCCTCCTTGCCTCCAGGATGATATCCATCACTTGCTTACTGAAGGATGGTAATGGAGAGATCAGGTAATTAGCCAGGCTGCCAGATTGGGGGTTTGAAGCTGTGGGTGCAGAATCTGGCCCCCCTGCTGGGACAGGGGTCTGAAGCAGGTGCCCTGGTGCCAGCAGTGACACTGAGCAAGGGGAGGTACTAGAGTTCGCGTGGCCAGTCTGGTATAATCAGTATCGTCCTTGGTTTGTCCTGTTTGATCTTTAGTAGTACCTTGGAGAGGACAGGCAGAGGGGGAAAGGCATAAACTGATGTTTTTTTTCCAGGTGAAGGACAGGGTATCCAGTTTCCAAGCTTGTTTTAAGGAGTCCTTGTGCAGAATTTGTCTAATTGGTAATTCTGGGGGGAGGCAAACAGGTATATCTCTGGACTCCCCCATTAGTTTCTCAACATGTTGAATCTTTGGTTCCAGTTTTCACTCATGTGGGTCCATGAGATTTTTGCTTAGGTCGTCTGCCAGTGTATTTAGCTTTCCTGGCAGGGACTGAGCCTGTAAGTGCACTTGGTAGCTCAAGGCTGTGTTCCACAGAGCCATGGCTAATCTACATAGAGGGTACGAGTGGGTTCCCCCCTGCTTATGTACCACAAGAGTGGTGTTGGCCGTCTTTACCAATAATTGTCCTGGAAGAATGTGGTCCTTGAAGGCTGTCAGAGCATTCTGTACAGCTAACATTTTTTGATTGATATGCAAGTGCATTTGATTTGGCTTTCATTTGCCTTGAATGCATTTCCCTGCCAAGTGAGCACCCCCCCCCCCCATGCATAGCCTGATGCATTTGTTGTTAGGGTTTGGGCGGCAGGGAGGTAGAGTGAATGGCAGTCCCTTGTTTTGGTGGCAGGCCTCTGCCCACCAAAGGAACTCCATCTGTAGACAAGGTTTGATAGGAATCATTGACTATAGATCCTGAGAATGTTGACACCATAAGCTTTTTAGATACCACTGTAGTTTCCTCATATGCAGTCTTGCATATGGAATTAGTAGAAAGCAAGAGGCCATGATCCCCAGGGCTTGCAGTATTTTCCTTGCAGATAGCTGGGTCTTGGTGGCCAGTAGTTTGAAGTAGACTGTCAATTGAATTTCTCTGGGGTGAGGTAGGCCATCTGGGAAGTTGTATTCAAGCTTGCTCCCAGGAATACAATTTGTCGGCAGGGTACAATATGCGATTTCTTTTAGTTTATGGTGTACCCCAGAGATGTTAGCAATTTCTTTACAAATGCCAGATGATTTAATAGTATGTCCTGGCTTTCTGCCTGAATTAGACAATCGCCCAGGTATGGGTATATTTGAATATTTCTTTGCCTGCAAAATGCAATGACTGGAGCTAGGCACTTTGTGAATACCCTGGGTGCAGTAGATAAGCCAAAGGGCAGTGTAGAGAAAGTACAGTTTTGTACCTACCATAAATGTAGATGTTCGAAGATCCACATTGCTGCAGTCCTTACACTTGGGTAGTCCGCTGTCCTCGGTCGGCCCGAATATCAAAGTATAAGGCTGACGTCGGTCAAGGCGCATTTGACTGACATCAGGACGTCAGGGTACAAATGCGCATGACCGACGTCATATCCTCAAGTCTTTTCTTGCCCCAGATGTCAGAAGACCCTAAAAAGAAAGGCCAAAACCAAAAAACAGCAAACAACCAACCAACCACCCTTGCACTAAAAATATGTACAATATATACAATATACACCCTATTGACAACCCAACCCACACAACCGCCTCTAACTACAGAGGGGAAGGAGGGAGGGTAAATTGGACTGCAGCAATGTGGATCTTCGAACATCTACATTTATGGTAGGTACAAAACTGTACTATGTTCTTCATCTCACATTGCTGCAGTCCTTACACTTGGGTAGAATCCCAAAGCCGAGGTAAGGGAGGATGGCAAAACTATAAGGAAGCAGGAGCTGCCAAAATGCCCTGCAAAATAGCAGTGGCAAAACCAGCCCTAGATTTAGAATAAAGTGGAAGGTGATAATGCCTAGAGAAAGTATGCACTGAACTCCAAGTAGCTGCCTCCAAAATATCCTTAGTTGCCACCCCCCTCAAAAAAGCTGTCGAAGTGGCAGTAGCCCTAGTGGAATGAGGCCTAATCCCAGCTGGAATCTCCTTGCCATGATGGGAATAACAGAAAGCAATGCAAAACCCAATCCACTTAGAAATAGTTTGTTTTGACACAGGCTTGCCCTGAGAACTCAAAGCAAAAGAAACAAATAACTGCTGAGACTGCCTGAACCCTTTAGTTCTGTCCAAATAATATCTCAACTGCCTGTGTACATCTAAAGTGTGCAAAATCTTTTCCCCTTTATTTTGGGGATTTGCATAAAAAGTAGGCAAATGAATAGTTTGGTTTAAAGCCACACTAGAAACCACTTTAGGCATAAAGGAAGGATTAGTACGTAAAGATACCCTATCCTTATGGAAAATTAAGAAAGGCTCAACCGCCATAAGGGCCTGCAACTCAGCCACCCTTCTTGCAGAGGTAATGGCCAACAAAAAAGCAGTCTTCCATGATAAATATTTCAACTCAGCAGTAGCTGCAGGCTCAAAAGGTTGTAAAGTGAGTTTCTCCAACACAAAATTGAGATCCCAAGCAGGAGTAGGAGCTCTACGTGGGGGTCTTATATTCATTGCCCCTCTAAGAAATTGCTTGAACAAAGGATGAGAAAACAATGGTGGGTCACAATCATAGTGAGCCGAAATTGCTGCAGCATGAACCTTAATAGAAGAGAAGGACAAACCCTTGTCCAGTAACTCAGTAAGATATTGAAGAGCCACACTTAAATTAGGCTCAGAAACATCAAAATCCTTTGCTGCACTCCAAAATAAAAATCTCTTCCATTTATCTGCATACACTTCCCTTGTACTAGGCCTTCTAGCTTCCAAAATAACATTCAAAACTTGCTGTGGAAGTTGAGACCCACTATGGTTCAAAACAGAATATGCCAGGCTGTTAGGTGAAGAGAGTGAAGCTTGACATTGAGCAAATGACTGTCCTCCTGAGACAACAGGTGTGGAATCGAAGGCAACGGCCATGGAGGCTCCCGTACCAGACTTCTCAGTAATGGGTACCAATGCTGTCGAGGTCAATCTGGAGCTATCAAAATCATCCTTGGCTTGTCCTGTCTGGTCTTTAGAAGTACCTTTGGGAGGAGAGGCAGAGGTGGAAAGGCATACACATGAAGATTGCTCCAATTGAAGGAAAGAGCATCCACTTTCCAAGCTGTGGGATGAAACCTTTTCGTGCAAAACTTTGGCAGCTGGTGGTTTAGTGGAGAAGCGAACAGATCTATGTCTGGAGTTCCCCATGACACTGTCAATTTCTGAAATACATAAGGATCCAATTTCCACTCGTGGGGATCCATAATTTGTCTGCTCAACACATCCGCTAAGGAGTTCTGTGCTCCCGGCAGAAACCTTGCCTGAAGATTTAGCTGTAAACTGAGAGCAGTCTCCCACAAAATCATTGCTTGCCTGCATAGAGGATAAGAATGTGTTCCCCCTTGCTTGTTGATGTACCACATGACAGTTGTGTTGTCTGTTAGAATCAACACCTGCCCTGGAAGAAGTAAATCCTTGAACGCTATTAATGCAAACTGGACTGCTAACATCTCCTTCAAGTTGATATGTAGATGTTGTAGTCTGGCAGGCCACTTGTCTTGTATCCACTTTCCATTCAGATGAGCTCCCCAAGCTTTGTCTGAGACATCTGTCGTTAGAATCTGACTCGCCTCTGGCCGGGTCACAGAGTCCCTTGTTTAGGTGACATTCCTGAGCCCACCACAACAATTCCTTTTGAATGCAAGGTATTTGAATGACAGTGTCCAGATCCTGGCAGTGCTGTGTCCATACATTTTTGAGATACCATTGTAACTTCCTCATATGCAGTTTGGCATTGGGAAGCACCAGAATACAAGATGCCATGAACCCCAAGGCTTGAAGGACTGTCCTTGCAGTCAGCCTGGACGGATGAGACAATTGATGAAAGTAAAGAGAAAGATTCTTTTGTTTGTCCGGGGTCAAAAAGGCCATCTGGGATGCTGTATTCAGTCTTACACCCAGAAAGCACATGTCCTGAGAGGGTACTAGACTGGACTTTATTTCGTTCACAGAATACCCCAGGCATCTTAGCACTGCTATCACATATTCCAAATGATGAAGAAGCTCGTCCCTTCCTTGAGCCAGAATCAGGCAATCGTCCAAATAAGGATAGATCTGTATCCCTTTTAACCTGAGGAAAGCTATCACTGGAGCCAGAACTTTCGTGAACACTCTGGGCGCAGTAGATAAGCCAAAGGGCAATGCAGAAAACTGATAATGAGAAGTCCCAGCCCGAAAACGCAGATACTTCCTGCAACTCAGTCTGATAGGAACATGAAGGTAAGCCTCCTTGAGATCCAAAGTTACCATCCAATGATCTTTGCCCAGCAGAGGTAAAAGCTGTTGTAACGTCAACATTTTGAACTTGGGAATGTCCAGATAAGTGTTGAGGGTAGATAGATCCAAAATTGGTCTCCACGTGTTCCCTTTCTTTGGTACTAGAAACAGGCGAGAATAAAATCCTAGGTCCACTTCTAGCATAGGAACCGGCTGTATGGCCCCTATTTGAAGTAACAGAGAAATTTGTTTGTGAGCCTCTCTTCTTTGCTGAGGAGGAACGTCTGGCATGCCTTTGAAAGGAGGCAAGGTATGGAAATAAAACCTGTAGCCGTGGTGTATGATGTCCAATACCCATCTGTCTTGGGTAATTAAATTCCAATTTTCCTTGAAAAGTGCCAACCTTCCTCCCAAAGGTGCTGCCAGACGAGAAGGCTCTGGCAGCTGAAAAGGTAGGTCATTGGGTCTGTTTACGAAAGGACTGACCCCTGCCCTCACCCGAAGACTGTGCAGGTGAACTCCCTGTTCTAGGCCTGAAAGATCCCTGAGCTCTGCCCCTACCATGTCTAGACCTACCCCTAGACTGGGAATCATAAGAAGGATACGTCCACCCCTTGGGTAGGCCAATTTCTACTAAACTTCGGAGGCTGAACCTGCAAAAAATCTTTAACAGTCTGCATAGACTTAGCCTTGTCTTCCATTTTCTTTAAGACTGCCTCAACAGGAGTACCAAACACATCAGATTGTAAAGGAGCATCTAAAATCCTTGTCTTAACATGGTCAGATAAATTCTGATCCCTCAGCCAGGCGTGCCTGCGAAGAACTGACCCAGTGGCAGCCACCCTAGACGAGGCCTGTACAGCATCAAAACCACATTGCAAAGAATGCTTACCCACCTGTTCAGAAACATGTACTAAATCTTGTAACTCTTTACACTCAATACCTTCCGCCAGAGCATCTACCTTAGACTTCAATTGCGAAAGGAGATAGTTTTGGTATTTCAACATGTGAAACTGGCAATTCAAAGCTCTCATAGCTAGGGTGGAAGTATAAACTTTCTTTCCCCATCTATCCAAAGCCCTGGCCTCTATCTGGAGGAACCGGATTTTTGACAACAGAAGCCTTAACACCTTTAGGCCCCTGACTAACAGTTGCTGGGTCTGCCCTAGGACTCTTAAAAAGATACTTATGAGCTTCAGGCACCCTGTAATACCTATCCGGTTTAACAGGAGCAGGAGGCAAAGAATCAGGATTAAGAGAAGCCTCTGCAAAAACATCTTCCACCACATCCAGAACAGGAGGTATAGCCAAGGGCCTATGCTGGGGTAAAAACAAAAATTCCCTAAGCCTTTTCCTGGAATCAGAGAAGTCTTGACCTTCCCACTTAAAATGTTCCCTCATGGAATGAAGAGTCTCTGAAAAAGAAAAATCCTCAGGAGGAGAAGCAGAAGGAGTAGAATCATCCACATCAGAATCAGAATAAGGAGAATACTCCTGCAAGTCTTCAGCCGAACACTCTGAAACATCCGAAGCCTGCTCAAAACTCCCAAGCTCAGGTTCCACCCTAGGTCTCTTATCAGGAGGGGGCATAGAACCTCTAATCAAAGTAATCAAATCTTCTGCCATTTTAAGCATATGCTTCTTGGGCACAGTTCCTGAAGAACTAGGGGTGACACCAACTGAAGCTAAACCTGGCCTGCCTCTGGGAGAAGCCTTGGAAACAGGAGGAGAGGGCCTAACCACCCTAGGAAGGGAGGGGAGCACAGTAACTTGAGAAGCCCCTACAGCCTGACCTGCCTCCTGAGAGGCCACATCCTGCAATAACAAAGCCTCTCCCTGGGACTCCAAAGAAACCTCCGGTGGAACCACCGGCTCCACCGAGACCTCTAAAGAACCGGCGTCCGGTACGGACGGTTCTTCTAGCCTAGGCTTAGCTGCTTTGTCCTTGCGCTTCTTCGAAGAAGCGGGCGTCGGAGCATCCGACGGCATTTTGTAATTGCACCGCTTCCCAAAGACTAACCTGCACAATCTAACCTTCTCTTTATAGTGCGCTTGTTGAATCTAGCACAAGAGCGACACCCAACAACGTCGTGCTCAGGCCCTAAACAAGGAATACACAAAGTATGATAATCTCTATGCGGTATCGGTTTCCCACAAGAAATACAGTTATTCACTTTTTCTGACATCCGGTAAACCACTGAGGCAAGAAAAAACTAAAATATTCCCCAACGGGGTACTTAGCCAACTTTGACTCGGTCTGAAACTCCGGATTCGAAAAATTTCAGAACGCCGAACAGCACTTGCAACGCTGCTTCTGCATCGGACCATGCGGCAAAAAAGACTGAGGATATGACGTCGGTCATGCGCATTTGTACCCTGACGTCCTGATGTCAGTCAAATGCGCCTTGACCGACGTCAGCCTTATACTTTGATATTCGGGCCGACCGAGGACAGCGGACTACCCAAGTGTAAGGACTGCAGCAATGTGAGATGAAGAACATCTGTCAGTGCATGTAGCCTGCTTGAAGCGTAGGCATCTTCTGCAAGATTCCTTTATTGGGATGTGCAGGTAGGCTTCCTGTAAATCCAGTGTTGCCAACCAGGCGTCTTTGCCTAGCATGGGAAGCAGCTGATGAGTCTGCACCTTGAATTTTGGGATTACCAAAAATGTGTTTAGGATAGACAGGTCCAGGACAGGACGCCAAGTATGGTCTTTTCTGGGTACCAGGAAAAGTCTTTAGTAGAAACCTTGTTCCCATTCTTCTTCTGGTACAGGATGAATAGCCCTGATGCTTAAAAGAGAGAGAACTTGCTTTTGAGCCTCTGCCCACTGATTTGGGGATGGGTCTAGCCAACCGTTTGGGGTTGGTAAGGAGTGGAAGTGGAATTTTTATCTTTGGAAAACTACATTTAAAACCCATTTGTCCTGGGTAATGAGTTCCCAATTTTTTGCATGCAGGGCAATCTTTCCCCCTAAAGGAGCAGTCAGTTGAACAGGGATTGGAAGGTTTAAAGTTAAGTCATTGAGACAGTTTACCATGGGGGGAGTCTTACTACTCCCTGCTTTGGAAGTGGGAGCCCCCCACAGCTTAAGCCTGTGAGTACCTTGGGACTGAAGCCCGGTGTTCTGCTGGTTCTGGGTTTGGACTGAAGGCCTGGAAGAGGCAGTAAAGGACCAATTCTTAGAAAGTCAATGCCTACTAAATCTGGGGAGGCTGTACTTGCAGGAAATCTAACAGTTTGCAGAGATTTAGCTTTTTCCTCCATCTTTTTAAGTACTACTACTGCTCTGTTGCCAAACAGGCGGTCCTGGTTTGAAGGAAGCATCCAGTAATTTAGCTTCAACATGATCTGGGAAAGATTGCTCCTTAAGCCAAGCATGCCTTCTAAGTACAGACCCAGTGACAGCAGCCCTGCAAGATGCCTCTAATGAATCAAAACCACATTGCAAAGTATGTTTTCCAACTTGTTCAGCAGAATGCATTACATCCTGAAAATCTATTTTCAGCACAGTCAGGAATCATTTTCTGTTTGAGCAATCCAATAATATGCTGCTAATACTTTAACATATGAAATTGGAAGTTTAAGGCCCTAATGGCCAAGGCTGCAGAAGTGTATACCTTCTTACCCCATCTATCCAGTGCCCTGGAATCTCTAACAGAGGGGGTAGAATTTTTGGCAGTAGTAGCCCTAATGCCCTTGGGAACCTGTGAAATGGTCTCAGGATCCGCAGTAGGATTTTTTTGAAGAGGAACTTGTGAGTCAGGTACTCCAGTACCTATCAGGATTTCTGAGAGCAGGAGGTAGAGAGTCAGGGACCAGGCTAGATTCCGAGAAGCCATCATCTACAATGTCCAGTACAGGAGGGATAGCTAAAGGCCTATTTTGAGGCTGGAGCAAGAATTCCAATAAACCTCTTTCTGGAGTCAGAGTAATCCTGGCTTTCCCAGCGAAAATGCTCCCTAACAGTATGCAAGGTTTCACCAAAAGAGAAATCCTATGGAGGGGAAGCAGAGGGAATGGAGTACTCTGCATCAGAATCCTCATAGGTAGATAAGGGCAAATCTTGGTCAAAGAAAACAGAAATTTTACAGTCCTGATCAGAAGAATCAGAAGGATTATCTGTCCTCGGTCTCAGTGGGTGGAGGGTGGCTTCCCCCGATTAGATTAATAAGGTCCTTCAGCCATTCTTTGTTTTTTTTTTAGGCATAAGGGCCTGACCATGCAGCCTGGGTGTCAGTTTTCTAGGCATGGAGAGAGTTTTAGGCCTTGAAGAAGAAGATGGCGTCAGTTTAATATGCAAGTCAGTAGGCCTGAATACACCCTCAGAAGCCGGTGCCTGCACAGTGGCTCCAGACCCATCCAAGGTAGAGACATCCACAGGTTCCAAAGTCGAAGAAGCATCTCATGGCATACTGGACTCAGAATGGGTCTCAGTAGAGGACTGAGTCTGAAGTAGCAGGCATCAGGGGCTGTGAAAGCGCCTCAATGAGTACTGGTGAACTGGCGACTAGTTTAGGAGAAGCGTCTTCGGCAGCTTTGGACTTATGCGGTCTGTGTCTGTCTATCTTTGTTTTTTTTTCAGAATGTCGGTAGTCTGGTAGCTTACCGAAGCCATTTCTAGAAACTGAACAGAGTACCAAAATATTTAGATGCATAAATGGACAACGAATAGTAAGAGGCTTGAATAAGGCACAAAACCGACAGCAAGGTACGTTGTGGTCTGGGCCTAAGCAAGGAATGCAGTACGAATGAAAATCTTTGAGGCATTTGCTTTCCACGAGAAATGCATTTGCTTTCCACGAGAAATACAATTAACTTTTACTGACATTGGTTTAGAGCAAGAAAAAGGTTCCCCAACGGGGTACTTAGCTTAGTTGAAGACTTCGGATCTGAAGCTAGAAAACGAAAATTTCAGGAGTCGGCCGACCAGCACTTGCGAACTGATTCTGCTTCGGGCACCGCACGGCAAGAAAGACTGATGTAATGGCGTCAGCTGCATGCTTTATACTAGACGACCTGACGTCATGAAAGATGATGCAGCAACCAACACAGGACCAAAGACTGACAATCAGGCCGACTGAGGGCTACTGCAAGCAGATAACCCAAATGTGATGACTGCAACACTGAAACACGAAGAATATCTGCAAACCCCTCCTCCTGAGCAAGGGAAATGAAACAAGCGTGCAAGAGGAGTTACCATAACAATAGCTGTTCTAGGATCACTGTTGCAGTTTTTTTTTTTTTTAAATGTAAGGCAATTAACCGCAAGTAATTGCCTATCTTTCTGGATTCACTTTCGGGAACATTTTCAACATCCCCAGAACAAAGATGTACTTCTCTCATATCCCAAGAAATTAGACTAACAAGTAAAAGGGTAGCAACTTGTGCCACTGTCTGTTCATTTTTTTGATATAAATACTTGCAAGTATGCCTCAACGGGCAAGTAATATTCCCCAATTCCTCCACACCTAAAGAAATGCATGGATCGTGCTTATCCCAAATAAAACCAAAACTCACTCCTCCAAAGGCAGGAGACCTGTCTGGTGGACCCCAGCCATAAATAAGCTATACAACAGAAGGAGGAAGCTACTACATTAAAGAGCAAAATACCAAAAAGGGAAGGCATATCTGATCAGTACTAGCAAGAAACTACGATCCCGCATAAAATCATCTAAGGCCAGCTTCGAAAGAAAAATTGCACAAGACGCTAAAGATAATCACACAAGGCCTTCTTTAGTTATGTCAGGAACCTGGGTGGCAACTCCCAGATATGCTCTGAGTTAGTGCAAAATGACAAAAAATACACTGAACCCACAGACATTGCCAACATCCTGGCAGACCGGTTCAGTGCAAACTTCTCACCCCTTTCCCCCCCAAAAGAGCAAATGTCTATCCCAACAGTGTAGCCTCCCTGACATCACAGATGCACAGGTGAGAGCTGCCCTCTCCAAAACAAAAAACACAGCATCAATGGGACCGGACGGTGTCCTGGGCTGCATCTTACATGAGCTCCAAGAAAAACTGAACCCTCACAAAGTCACTGTTCAATCTCAGCCTTACTACAGGATATGTACCCAAGGAATGGCATACAGCAACAGTGGTCCCACTCCACAAAGGTGGAGCCACAACGGACTCCAGAAACTATCGCCCTATAAGCCTGACTAGCCTGGTCTGCAAAGCTATGGAGTGTATCATCATGGAACTCAAAGACATTGGGAACCTCCAGACACTGGATCCTACCCAATTTGGCTTTGTTAAGGGCAGATCTTGCCTCTTGAACCTGGTCAATGACTTTGAAAGTCACCAAGGCCATAGATAAAGGGAAGGTAGTCCACACAGCCTACCTGGACCTCGCAAAAGACTTCGACAATACCCTACTCAGGCATCATAAAGAAGCTCACCAGCTTAAATATCAACCCCTATGTCACAAGATGGGCTGCAAACTGGCTCAGGGATAGAACCCACATGGTCAGAATTGCAGGTGCCATGTCAGACTAAACCAGTTAGAAGTGGCGTCCCACAGGGCTCAGTCCTGGGACCTCTCTTGTTCGGTATATATTTCTCTGAGGTACAGGCTAACATGGGAGGACTATGGCTGACCAAGTTCGCAGATGACTGCAAACTGGGTGCCATAATTGACTCGCCGACTAACACAAGCATCCTCCAAAAGGGTCTCTCAGAGACTGATAACTGGTGCCAGAGCCATAGCCTAAAGCTAAACACCAAAAAGTGCATAGTCATCCCCAAAAACAAAGTGCCCACAAATTACCACATAGGTGGTAATCCATTAAGTACAGGGACCCAAGTAGATAGCAACCTCTCCTTTGACAATCACGTTGCCAAAGTGGTTAGAAAGACCTTCTATATAGCCCACCTCATCACAAAATGGTTCACATCTAGAGGTCATTGTGCCCCTCTACTCATCAGGCCCATAATTGAATACAAAGCCCCATTCGGGATGTACCTTACCAGACACCTGCAACTGGAAAGACCCCAAAAGTACCTCACCAAGAGGATCAAGGGACTCAAAGATGCCCTACGCAGTTAGGCTAAAGAAACTCCAGCTCTACTCAGTTGCTTACCACCTACTCAGAGGTGATCTGTGCCCGACGTATAAAGCCATGTCCTACCCAGAATTAATGGACATGCTCCACCTCAGGAAATCCAAATCCCTTAGAGCTACACGCTCCAGGGACTTAAACCTCAGCACAGAAATAAATAGGACATGCTGGAGGGAGAGATTCATACCCCAGAGGCGCCCCTCACTCTGGAACAAAATCCCAATCCATGTTAGGCAGACTCCCTCAATGACCCTCTTCAAGAGAAATCTTGACGAGTGGATGGGAGATCATAGGTTTACCCCTGGAATCTCTTCTGTGTCCCTACTAGACAGAGGCACAGCAAACTAACCTTAAAAGGGCTATCTTCTGTGATCTACTACACAGAGGCACAGTCAACTAAAAGGGTGGCGAAAATTAGACACACTGGCTAGGCTTATAAATGCCCTAGGGCAGAGAGCCTAGTATCAACCTATGAATTTAAAGAAATCTTGAGATGACAAACCTTGATCTTCCTGCTGACCCATGAACATATTCAAAGGCAATACATATGCAAGCAGACCTCTCGGAATTACACAAAGGAGTTAAGGGTATATGCCAAAATCCCCCTCCCCCCAAACGTAATACCATCTTTCCTCACCAGCTAAACATCAAGAGGGTGGCTACTAGCTAAAAGGTATACAGGAGCTTAGAATGCAGCACAATCCTATTACTAAAATCTTATTCTCATGCAGCATTACTAGTCATCTTAAGGATCACTACTTAACACTATGACGACTCATCCTTTGAAGAATACTAAAAACAAGACAGCTGCCTCATCTCTGATGAGTAGTTATGTATGCCCCATAGGAGCGTAGTGCCAAATCTTACCCCACTGTTCCGAGAATAAGAAGAAAGCCTTAACCTTTTGAATATGGTGTACACAGATGTTGAAGCAGCTGCTCTGAGATTACTCAAACTGAATGGTTTAAGAAAGTTGCTGTGGTTGATGGTGCTCTGGTAAAATAGACCCCCATATATCCCCAGGGCTTTAAGTAATAACCAGCTAGCCACCTAGTGACTGCTTGGAAACTAACATACTTTGCTTGCCTGGCATTAAATTGCAGCAAGCTGGTCGCACAGACTAAAATCCTTTCTTGCTGTACCTATGCTTCATCTGAAATCTCTCCACAGATCTTAAATGTAGAGAGCATAAAGTCTTCTGGAAACAGATAACTCAAATAAATGCAAATCTAACCGCTGATGCAGAATAACCACCCCCCCTCTTCAATAACAGCAAAACAAAATCCTTAACAAAGATCAACCCACACTTTCCAGAAACAACCTGTAAATTTATACACAATCTTTCACATAGTAAATATTAGCATCTCTTGCCCAAAGCTTTTATTTGCACCCTGCTACTGTATATTTACAGAAAAATGTACAACTTTTTTGTATACACATTCTGCCAACATGACACCAAATCTGTAGTAGCTGCCCTTCCCGAACTACACATGCAATGGGTCAAGTTGGCTGTAAAACTGTTACAGTGTGTGTCAACTCACCTATAAACATGCTGTGCACTATGAATATAAAACTTCAGCCTCCTTTTGTTAAATTCTGAAAAGCACAGTTGTATTAAGCACTAGGCCTAAATACAGATACTCTAATTTCATTTCTGCAGTAATGACTCATGGGAATTCTGTTTTGCAAAAGCCCAAGGACAGACTTGGTATCAAAGGCTTTCACCTTCCACCAGGATGTTTGTGCTATAAAGGATAGTCACCTGGCACCATTTTTTGGTCTTTTAGCCTTTGTCCCAAGAAACCCTCGCTCCACTGCAGTCAGCACAACCTGCCAAGACATGTCCCCAGATCATAACGTAGTAGGAAGGGGGATCAGGAAAGACAGAATGGAAAGGGTACTCAACCCTGGGAGAGGAAAGGGCGGCACAGGAACTGGTACTACAACAGTGAAGCTAATTAAATTTCTACATTCATAGGAGATAACCAACAATTATAAGTATCCAATGCAACTGTACCATGTTCTTCATAGTTCACTTTTGCATTAACAAGTCTTGGGAAGATTCTTAGAGCTAGAGAGAGCTGGGAGACTGTTCTACTGACAGAATCAGCAGGGTTGTTTTTCCAACCTGGTAGGTACTGGTCAATACGGTCAGACCCATCTTTTTGTGAAGATTTCCACACCTGCATGGACAGCCTGCACAGTGGGTACAATGGACTGCATCCCACCTGATATTCTGCATTACTGAGGTACTGTCTCAGTCCTCATATGAGAAGGTTAAGCGGCTACTATTGAGCTTTGGGTAGAAACAGGGAGGTACTCCCTGCTCAGTCTGAAAACAACCAAGCATGGATATGGGGGGTTAGGCTGCCACTTTCTTGGGCATTTGTGCCTCTCAACTTGTAGTCTGTGGGGCAGGAAAGGACCAGTTTTTGCTGGAGTAATTTGAAACCTGCAGAAACTCTTGCCTGTCTGCAGAGTTTTTCTCCTGCAGCTTAATACTTATCCAGCTCTAGGCATAAAGGAAATTTTTGACTGGGAAGTATAAAGGAGCTCTACCTCAACATTGTCGGACAGGGGCTGCTCCCTTAGCCAGACAGGGCTCCAGACCAAGGACATCAAATGCCCTGCAAGATACAAAGCCACAATGAGAATATGGCAACTTTAGCACTAGTGTTGCACAAAGTACAGTTGTGTACACTTACCATAAATGTAGATGTTAGAGTCTATTCACTGTTGCAGTCATTACATTTAGGGTAATCTGCTGGCAGGTTTCCCTCAGTCGGCCTGAACAAAGTCTTGGGTCCTGCGTCGGTTGCAGTCTCCTCTTCAATGACGTCAGGGGTATAAAACATGCAGCAGACTCCATTTTAATCAGTTTTTCTTGCCCCAGATGTCAGGTGCCCTCCAAATGGGGAGCAAAAATATATACGAATAAACTGTAAATATATAAATACACCTTAGAAACATAAAATTTACCTTCAACTAAAAGCAAACACACCACAAAGGCTTTTCAGTATAGCGAAGGAAAGAAAAGGTATAGAATGGGGGATGGCGGGTGGGTAACCCGGACTACAACAGTGAATACACCAACATCTACATTTATGGTAAGTGTAGACAACTGTACTATGTTCATGTTTCACTGTTGGTCATTGCATTTGGGTAGAATCCCAAAGCTATGGATGGGAGGATAGAAATAAACGGCATTAGGAGCACCTATAAGGCCCTGCAGGACTGCAGTGGCAAAGCCTGCCCCGGATTTACAGAAGAGAGGTAAATGGTAATGCTTTGTGAACGTATGAAATAAGCTCCAAGTAGCAGCTTCTAGAATGTCTTTGGCTGGGTCCCCTCTGAGAAAAGCTGCTGAAGTAGAGGCAGCCCTGGTGGAATGGGATCTGATCCCCTTGGGCACAGGTTTGCCATGGTGCAAATAGCAGAAACGAATGCAGTGGCTTATCCATTTAGAAATGGTCTGCTTTGATATAGCCTTCCCCTCTGATCCTGCAGCAAATGCTACCAGTAGTTGCTCAGACTTAGAGATTTTGTCTTGTTTATGTAGAATCTTAGTAGTCTGTGTACATCCAATGAACGCAGAATCCGCTCCCCCTCGTTTTGCAGATCTGGGGAAAAAAGTTGGCAGGTGAATGGTCTGGTTAAGAGCAACACTGTATACCACCTTAGGCATAAAAGGATTGGTCCTGAGGGCCACCGTGTCCGGGTAAAATATAAGGAAAGGCTCCATTGCCACGAGGGCCTGTAGTTCTGAAACCCTTCTTGCTGAAGTGACTGCCAAAAGAAAAGCTGTCATCCAAGATAGAAATTTTATATCCGCAGTAGCTGGTGGTGCAAAAGGAGGCAGGGTGAGTTTTTCCAGCACAGAATTGAGGTCCCATGCAGGAGTAAGTGTTCTCCTGGGAGGCCTTAAATATTTGGCCCCTCCAAGATGCTGTTTAAGCAGTGGATGAGAAAGAGGGGAGGCTCCGTGTTGTAATGAGCAGAGATGGCAGAAGCATGGATTTTTATTGAAGAAAAAGATAGGCCCTTGTCAAGAATCTCAGTTAAGTATTGTAAAATCTGAGGCATATTGGGCTTTGCTGTGTCTAATCCTTGCTTGGTTCCAAGCACAGAATCTCTTCCACTTATCAGCATAAGATTTTCTAGTACTAGGCCTTCTGGCTTCCAAAATGACATCCATCACAGGTTTACTGAGATGTGGTTTGAATAATTAGTTGATTAGCCATGCCATAAGACTCGGAGTTTGGAGAGGAGTGTGCAGAATTTGATAGTTCTGCTGAGACAGTAGATGAGGTGTTTGAGGAAAGTCCCACGGAAGGAGTGACATACTCAGAAGCAGGTACCAGTGCTGGCGAGGCCAGTCCGGAGCAATTAGGATCATTTTTGTTTTTTCCTGACTTTTAGTAAGACCTTGGAGAGTAGACGCAGAGGGGGAAAGGCATAGACTGATGTTTTTTTTCCAGCTGAAGGACAGAGCATCCACTTTCCATGCTTTTCTGTGATTAGTTTTTGTGTAGAATTTGTCCAACTGATAGATCTATTTGCCTCTCCCCAAAAACTAAGTCTGGGCTCCCCCCCCATTTCTGTGTCAACATGCTGAAGATTTGTGGATCCAGTTTCCATTCATGCGGGTCCATAAGATTTTTGCTCAAGTCGTCTGCCAGAGTATTTTGCTTTCCTGGCAGGAATTGAGCTTGAAGAGGTTTTTGGTATGTCAAGGCTGTGTTCCACAAGGGCATGGCTAGTCTGCACAGGGGGTAGGAATGTGTACCCCCCTGCTTGTTTATGTACCACATAACTGTGGTATTGTCTGTCTTTATCACTAGCTGTCCTGGATGAAGCAAGTCCTTGAAGGCTGTCAGAGCATTCTGAACAGCTAGCAATTCTTTCTGGTTGATATGCAGATGCATTTGGTTTGGCCTCCATTTGACCTGAATGCATCTCCCCGCCAGGTGGGCCCCCCAAGCATAGTCTGATGCATCTGAAGTTAGGGTTTGAGTGGCAGGGGGTAGAGTGAATGACAGTCCCTTGTTTTGGTGTCATGTCTCTGCCCACCAAAGAAACTCCTGTTGTAGGCAGGGAATGAGAGGAATCATTGTTTCCAGGCTGTAACAATGCTGACTCCATAAACTTCTTAGGTGCCATTGAAGTTTCCTCATATGCAGTCTTGCATATGGAATTAGTAGAATGCAGGATGCCATGAACCTCAAAGCCTGCAGAATTTGTCTTGCAGATAAACTGGGTTTTTGTTGCCATTTGTTTGAAGTATGTTGTCAATTGTCTGTCTGGCGTGAGGTAAGCCATCTGGGCAGTTGTATTCAAGCTTGCACCCAGGAAAGTATTTGAGAGGGTACCAGTTGTGATTTATTTTAGTTTATCGTGTACCCTAGGCATGCTAGAAGCCTTTTTACAAATGCCAGATGTTGTGTCCTTGTCCTCTGCTTGAATGAGACAACAGTCTACATAAGGATACATTTGAATGTTTGCTGCAGAATGCACTTACTGGTGCCAAGCACTTTGTAAAGACCCTGGGCGCAGTGGATAAGCCAAAGGGCAGTGCAGAGAATTGGTAATGCAAAAAACCTGCTTTGAAGTGGAGGTATCTTCTGCAGGATTCCCTTATTGGGATATGCAGGTATGCCTCCAAGTCTAAAGTTACTAACCAAGCATTCTTGCCTAGCATAGGCAGTAGCTGTTGTAAAGTCAGCATTTTGACATTTGGAATGTCCAGGAATGTGTTCAAAACCGGTAAGTCCAGTATTGGACGCCATGAATTGTCTTTTCTGGGTACCAGGAAAAGTCTTGAATAAAATCATTGTCATTTTTCCTTTTCTGGTACCGGTTGAATAGCTACCATATCCATGAGGGACATAACTTGTTTCTGGGCCTCTGCCCACTGGTTTTGTGGCAGATCCAGCCATCCGTTTGAAATTGGCAAAGTATGGAAATAAAATCTGTACCCCTGGGATACTATGTTTAATACCCACTTGTCCTGGGTAATTAACTGCCAATTTTGAGCATGAAGTGCTAGTTTCCCCCTCCCCAAGGGGGCTGCCAAAAGATAAGTGCTTGGAAATGATAGAGGGAAGTCATTGAGACTGCTTACTGTAGGGTTGTGCTTTGTTTCCTCCAGATTTGGAGGTGGAGGCACCCCATTGCTTTGACCTGTAAGAACCCTGATTCATATTTGGAGCCTTTTTAGCACCTGGGTTTACCCCGACTGGCTCTGTTGGACACAGGAAATAACCAATTTTTAGTAGGCCAGTGCCTACTGAACCTGGGTGGCTGCAATGCAATAAATCTTTTACAGTTTGCATAGATTTAGCTTTGTCTTCCATTTTCTTTAAAACCTCTTCTGCCTTATTACCAGAGTATCATACTGCAAAGGGGCATCCAACAATTTAGCTTTAACATGATCAGGCAGATTTTGCTCCTTGAGCCAGGCATGCCTTCTAATCACAGATCCAGTAACAGTGGCCCTACAAGAGGCCTCCAAGGAATCAAAACCACAATGCAAAGTATGCTTTCCAACCTGTTCTGCTGAATGCAATAAATCCTGTAACTATATTTTCCAATCAGAAATCAACATTTTCTGTTTCAGTAAGCTCATGACATGCTGTTGATATTTAAGCATATGAAACTGACGGTTTAAAGCCCTGAATGCAAGGTGGCAGATGTATAAGCCTTCTTACCCCATCTATCCAGCGCCCTGGAATCTCTATCAGAAGGTGTAGGATTTTTGGATGTAGAAGCCTCAACACCCTTGGGACCCTGAGAAATGGTCTCTGGATCAGCAGCAGGATTTTTGAAAAGAAATTTGTGGGAGTCAGGAACCCTGTAATATCTGTGTTTACTAGGAGCCGGAGGCAGGGAATCAGGAGCCATGCTTAACTCCAAGAACACATCAATAATGTCTAATACAGGAGGCATTGCCAAAGGCCTAAGCTGAGGAAGAAGGAAATCCCTAAGCCTCTTTTTTGATTCAGAGAAGTCCTGACTCTCCCAGTGAAAATATTCCCTTAAAGTAGGCAAAGTCTCTCCAAAAGAGTAATCCTCGGGAGGAGATGCAGTTGGGATGGATTCCTCTATCAAAATTCTCATAGGGTGGAAATGGAAACCTTATCTGAAGATTCATAATCAGTGCCTTGCCTAGGCCTCTTGGGGGAGGGGGGTGGGGGGGGGTGTTTGAGAACCCCTGATCAAGGTAATTAAATCCTCAGCCATTTTGATAATCTGTTTTTTAGGCATAGGGGCCTGAGCACGCGGCTCATGCATTGTTTTTTTAGACCTAGAAGTTGTTTTTACTGCTGGCATAGATTTAATATAAAAATGTTGAGGCCTGAAAAAACCCTCAGAAGCTGGTGCCTGCTCAGCGGCTCTAGACCCATCCAAGGGAAAGACACCCGAGGGTTCAATACTTTGCGAATCTCATAGCATACCAGACTCTAAATGGGTCTCTGTAGAGGCCTGTGACTCAAAAGTAGTGGGTATCAGGGGATGTGAAAGCGCCACCCGAGTACCGGCGACTCTGCGACTGGCTTATGAGAAGCTGCGTCGTCGGTTTTGGACCTAGACGGTCTTTTTCCTTGCGTTTTTTGTGAACTCCGGTAGTCTGATTGCTAACAGACGACATTACAGGGTAGTTAAATCTTGAACCAAAATATTTAGAAGCAAAAATATACAGACGCTTAATAGTGCATTGGTTAAATTTAGCACAAAACCGACAGCAAGGCACGTTGTGATCAGGGCCTAGCCAAGGAACACAGTACAAATGAAAATCCTTATGAGGTATTTGCTTCCCACAAGTAATGCAGTTATTAACTTTTACTGACATCGGTAAGGAGCAAGAAAAAGTTTCCCCAACGGGGTACTTCGCTTTAGTTTGAAGACTTCAGTTCTGAAACTTGAATACGAAAATTTCAGGAGTCGGCTGACTGGCACTTGCCAACTGCTTCTGCTTCGGGGACCACGCGGCAAGAAAGACGGATTAAAATGGCATTAGCTGCATGTTTTATACCCCTGACGACCTGACGTCATGGAAGAGACAGCAACCGATACAGGACCCAAGACTTTGAGGGCAACCTGCCAGCAGATTACCCTAAATGTAATTACTGCAACAGTGAAACATGAACATCTTCATCTCCTCGACCGCTTCATCTTCAACCCCCTCTGCCTAAAAGCTTCATCTGAAGGGGGGACGGCCTTCCTTTTTCTTAAATATGAAACGCAGTTCAAGACACTTGTGGCAAGGGCAGATGTGAAAGTCTTCTACCTGCACAAAACATGGTGGCTCTGAGCCCTAGCTTACAGTTAAAGGAACTAGAAGCGTCTTCCCCATCTAAGACCTCAGGTATGCCTCAGGTCTCTCAGAAATAAGCACAGGATCCCCCTTTCTCACCAAAATGTGACCTGTCGGACATGCAAAAAGTACAGTTTTGTACCTACCATAAATGTAGATGTCCGAACTGGATAGCATCTGCAGTCATAACAACTGGGTTGTCCTGTCGTCAGGCAGCCCTTCGGTCGGCCGGATTCCAAAGTCCGGGTCCGGCTTCGGCTGATGTCGCACTTCACCCGACGTCATCTCTGCTGGTCTTCGGGTATAAAGGCATCAGCCGACGCCATTTTCCTCAGTCTTTCTTGCCCCAGATGCCAGTTGCCCTCTTGGAAGGCTAAATTTTGGGTAAATGCCAATGTTTCCAAAAAGATAGAAGGCAAACACAAAAAATAAGCATGTATGTACATATATACAAACAAATACACCATAAGAGACACACCCCACCAGCTAGCTATTAGGAGGGTAAATACCCTAGGAGTACCACAGAGGGGAAGGAGGGAGGGTAATCCTGACTGCAGATGCTATCCAGTTCGGACATCTACATTTATGGTAGGTACAAAACTGTACTATGTCCTTCATGGATGCATCTGCAGTCATAACAACTGGGTAGAATATCATAGCCAACTAGGGGAGGAGGAAGAATAGATTATGGTGTGGTTAGGATCCCTTGCAGTACAGCAGTGGCAAACCCTGTTCGGGATCTGGAATACAGAGGTAAATTATAATGCTTGGCAAATGTATGCACGGAGGTCCAAGTAGCCGCCTCAATAATGTCCTTGGTTGCCACTCCTCGTAAGAAGGCTGTGGTAGTGGCTGTTGCCCTTGTAGAATGAGGCCTTATGTTCTGTGGAATTGGTTTTCCATGGAAGGAGTAACAGAATCGTATGCAATTTCCTATCCATTTGGAGATTGTCTGTTTGGAAATTGCTTTTCCTTCCCTTCCTGTTGCATAGGCTACAAAAAGCTGGTCAGTTTTCTGTTACTTTTGTTCTGTCCAGGTAGTAGCGTAGCTGTCTATGTACATCCAAGGTATGCAGCATTCTTTCCCTCTGTTTTGTGGGTTGGGGAAGAAGGTAGGTAGGTGGATTGCCTGGTTTAAAGACACTCTGGATACCACCTTAGGCATAAATGTAGGATTAGTCCTCATGGACACTATCTTGGTGGAAGATTAGGAAGGGTTGTACTGCCATTAGGGCCTGAAGTTCAGAAACCCTCCTTGCTGAGGTTATTGCCAGTAGGAAAGCAGTTTTCCATGATAGATGCTGTAGGTCTGCTGTTGCTGCTGGTTCAAAAGGTGCGAGTGTCAACTTTTCTAGCACAAAGTTCAAATCCCAAGCTGGCAATGGTGGTTTCCTAGGAGGTTTTACATTCTTGATCCCTCTGAGGAACTGCCTGAGTAGAGGATGTGAAAAGACAGGTGGATCAAAGCTGTATTCTGCTGAAATAGCTGATGCATGTATCTTGATGGAGGAATATGACAGGCCTGTATGTAGAAGCTCTGCCAAGTACTCCAGAATGTTAGCCATATCTACATTTGACACATCTTTTCCTCTTTCAGCACTCCAAATGACAAACCTTTTTCATTTTCCTGCATAGTTCCTTCTTGTTGAAGGTCCGCGGGCTTCAAGGATAATGTCTTTAACCCTTTGGGAAAGA
Organism: Protopterus annectens; assembly: GCF_019279795.1. NCBI lineage: Eukaryota > Metazoa > Chordata > Ceratodontiformes > Protopteridae > Protopterus > Protopterus annectens. The sequence continues at coordinate 449,850,086 of NC_056750.1, read as the reverse complement.
TCTGGATTAGTTGCTGCTATGTGATGTTCCATGCAGTTAGTTGCAACGTTTTTAGGTTTGGATGCATGATGCTGTAGTTGTTCTGAGTTAACATCAAAGGCATCAGGGGTATTGACCACTTTTTGTCCCGAGACATGCTCCTCAGCAATGGGTACCAGTGTTGTCTTGGCCAGTTCGGAGCTATCAGGATTATCCTTGGACGTTCCTCCTTGATTTTTAGTAATAACTTGTGTATCAAGGGAAGAGGTGGGAATGCATATGCTGTCAGACCTTTCCAGCTGAAGGAGAGCGAATCCACTTTCCATGCAAGTGGATGGAATGTCCTTGTGCAGAATTTCTTGAGCTGGTGATTGAGAGGGGAAGCGAATAGGTCTATCTGTGGCATTCCCCATTTCTTTGAGATGGTCTTGAAGATGTCCGGGTGTAGCATCCATTCGTGAGCATCCGAGGTGGTTCTGCTTAACATGTCTGCTAGAGTATTCTCCTTTCCCGGTACAAATATTGCCTGTAACTGGATGTTGTAGCTGAGTGCCAGATTCCAAAGGTCCAAAGTCATTCTGCATAGGGGGTATGAATGAGTGCCTCCCTGTTTGTTGATGTACCACATGACTGTGGTGTTGTCTGTCCTTATCATCAAATGGCCTTCTTTGAGAAATGGTCTGAATTTTTGGATTGCCAGTTTTACTGCCAGCATTTCTTTTAGGCTGATGTGCAGGTGAAGCTGGTCCTGCGTCCACAATCCTTGTACGCATTTGTCCATCATGTGAGCCCCCCATCCTAGGTCTGAGGCGTCTGTTGTGATGGTTTGGCTTGCTTGATAGTTGTGAAAGGGTAGGCCTGGGTTTGACTGGCATGCTTGAGCCCACCATAGGAACTCCTGTTTTAGGCATGGGATTAGTGGAATTTCTGCTTCTAGGCTGTGCCTGTGTTGGGACCATAAATTCTTTAGGTACCACTGTAGTTTTCTCATATGCAGTCTGGCATGTGGAACCAAGATTATGCATGATGCCATGAAGCCCAAGGCCTGCAAAACTTTTCTTGCTGTTAGCTTGTTCTGTTTTGTTAGTGCCAAGAAGTAAAGAGGGAGTTCTTTCTGTTTTTCTGTAGTTAGGAATGCCATCTGTTTTACTGTGTTCAATTCCGCACCCAAGAATGTCCTTGTTTGGGATGGTATCAGCCTTGACTTTTGTAAATTGACTGTGTATCCCAGTGCTTGTAGCAAGTAAATGACCCTTTGTAAATCTGTTGTCAGCTTGCTTTTGTTGTCCCCTTGTAGCAGGCAGTCGTCCAGGTATGGATAAATTTGGATTCCCTGTAGTCTGCAGTGGGCGATTACTGATGCCAGGCATTTTGTGAATACTCTGGGCGCAGTAGATAAGCCAAAAGGCAATGCTGAGAATTGATAGTGCTCTGATCCTGCAAGAAATCTGAGGTATCTTCTGCAAATTGGTCGAATGGGGACGTGCAGGTATGCCTCCTTGAGATCTAGAGTTACCAGCCAACACTCCTTGCCCAGCATGGGAAGAAGTTGCTGTAGGGTCAGCATTTTGAATTTTGGGACAATGATGTATGTGTTTAAGGTGGACAGGTCGAGAATAGGTCTCCAACTTTTTCCTTTCTTGGAACTAGGAATAGTCTGGAGTAGAATCCTTTGCCTTGTTCTGTTATTGGTACTCTTTCCACAGCTCTCATCTTTGTTAATTGCATTATCTGCTGTAGAGCTTCTGTTTTTGATTTGGAGGCAGGTTTGGCATTCCTCTTTTGACTGGTAAAGTGTGGAAGTGGAACCGTAACCTTGGTCTATGGTTTGCAAAATCCACTTGTCTTTTGTGATATAGTGCCAGTTTTGAAAATAAGGTTAATTTTCCGCCTAATGGTGCTGCTATTTGTTCCCTGGTAGGCGGAGTTAGAATCAAGTCACTGTGATTGTGCTGTTGTAGTGGTAGTGGCTGTGTCTGTGCCTCTGTTATTACCTTGCCACTGTCGTCCTCTGTAGGCACCCCTCTAGATTGATTTCTGCCTCTGGAACGTCTATTCCTGCCCCTTTGGGATCTTGTGGAGTCAGGAAAGGACCAATTTTTGGCAGGCCAGTTCCTGCTAAACCTTGGGGGCTGAACTTGCAAGAAATCTTTAACCGTTTGTACAGATTTTGCCTTTTCTTCCATTTTCTTCATTACCTGCTGGGCAGGTGTACCAAACAAACTGGCCTTATCCATAGGAGCATCTAATAACTTAGCTTTAACATGATCCGGTAAGACCTGTTCCTTCAGCCATGCATGTCTTCTTATCACTGTGCCAGTCATGGCTGATCTAAATGAAGCCTCCAGTGCATCATAGCCACATTTTAAGGAATGGTTACTAACCTGTTGTATGTTATTTACCATTTCTAATACATATTTCTAATCTAAAGAGTCATCAGAGGATAGGCTTTTTAGTTAACTGATCAAGCATAAACTCTTGGTATTGTATCATGTGAAACTGACAGTTTAAAGCTCTAGCTGAGAGAGTAGCTGAGGTGTAAACTTTTTTGCCCCATCTGTCTAAAGACCTGGCTTCCCTTTCAGAAGGAATAGGGTTTTTTGCTGTGGTCGAGGCTACTGCTTTAGGCCCCTGGGATATAGTTTCGGGGTCTGCAAGTGGGGCCTTGTATAGGTGATGATGAGTGTCTGGCACCCTGTAAAATCTATCTGGTTTGGCAGGGGCTGGAGGTAAGGAATCTGGTGCAGAGCAGACATCATTAAATGCATCGTCCACAACAGAGAGGACAGGAGGTATAGCTAAGGGCCTGTGTTGTGGTAGGTGCAGAAAAGTCCTAAGTCTTTTTCTGGAATCTGAGAAATCCTGTTCCTGCCATTGGAATTGTTCTCGCATGGCATGTAGGGTTTCCCCAAAGGAGAATTCTTCTGGTGGAGAAGCAGCTGGAATAGATTCTTCAGCATCTGAGTCTTCATAATTGGAGAAAGGAGCCTCTGGCTGGTCTGTAATATCTGAGTCATCCGCAGAATCATCAGAGGACACAGGCTCGGGGGGCTCTGCTCTAGGTCTCTTTTCTAGGGGCTGAGAGGCCCTGTCTGGGTGAGATTGAGATCCCCTAATTAAGGATATTAAATCTTCTGCCAGAGTAAGCATTTGTGAACTAGAAGTGGTTGAGGGGGGTTTAACAGGCACTGATTTAGTAGATTTGGCTGCTTTAGCCCTGGCAAAGGCCTTAATAGACATGGCTGCAGGAGGCCTAGCAGCACCACGTGCTGGGGTAGAGACATCCAAAGGGATGGTGTCTGATAAGTCACTAGTAACCACTGTTGTAGGTAAAATTTCTGAGGCCGATTCAAGTAAAGTAGCAGGAACCTCAGTAGTAGTCATTGATTCGGCTGTACTTAGATCAGTTTTCTCGGTTTCGGCCGAAACAGAGACACTCGCGGTTTGCTTAACCATGGTTTCGGCCGAAACCGCGGACCGCGAGTGTCGGTCTTTTTCTTTGCGTTTTTTAACAATTTGGGTAGTCGGAGGATCCGACGGCATAATGTACGCAAAGTCTGAGCCGAAAAACTGTTCAGCAAACTCCGACCGGCCTTGGCGTTCGTCGGTTGAATGAAGCACAGGCGAACAGGCTGCTACGTCGTGGTCTGGGCCTAAACAAGGCAAACAGTAAGAGTGGAAATCTTTATGAGGTATTTGTTTCCCACAAGTTAAACAGTTATTGACTTTTTCTGACATCGGCTGAGGCAAGAAAGAGTCCCCAACGGGGTACTTAGCTTTTAGAAGTCTTCGAAATAGTATTCGGTAGTAGTAATCTCTGGATCTGACCGACCGGCACTTGCGAACAGCTTCTGCTTCGGGCGCCACGCGGCAAGAAAGACTGAGGAAAATGGCGTCGGCTGATGCCTTTATACCCGAAGACCAGCATAGATGACGTCGGGTGAAGTGCGACATCAGCCGAAGCCGGACCCGGACTTTGGAATCCGGCCGACCGAAGGGCTGCCTGACGACAGGACAACCCAGTTGTTATGACTGCAGATGCATCCATGAAGGACATCTGCTGCACCATAACCTCAAAAGGAATTGCAACTCTGAGTAAATGAGGAAACCAGATGGTCACAGGACTAAGACCACATCTGGATTCAACTAGGCAGCAAAAGCCTTGACCTTTGGTCTTGAGACTTTTTTTTTTTTAAGCATTGAGGGATATCAGACAGACAGTATATTTTACCTCTCAAGTTCCTTAAACCTTTTGATTTTTCAAATTAAATTTAAGACAGCACACTATATAGGCTCTTGGAAACAAACACTTGACACACATCAGTCTTTACAGTTATAATCAGCACCAAGCAAAAATTTGCTTCTCACAATCACTTTCTCACTCTTAGATAATTACCAAATATAAGAGGAAGGAAGGATCCCCTGCCAACTGCTAAGGAAGAGGCAAAAATCCTGTCTGACCAAAATTGGAGGTGGTTCAGCATTTAGGCTGGCACCAACAAAGTTCTGAGATAATTTGCACATATACATTCTTTATGTACTACATTTTATCTCCTATACCAGACAAACATGAAGGGAAGGCTCCCAAACTTTGGTATGATGACCGTATGTATGCTATCCTTCGCAGGATATCTAGTCTGTAATACTAACAGTGATTCAAGTACATCTGCCTGGATCTCAAAATCGAAGACAGCCTCATCTAACCATAACAAATTCTACAGGTAAGCCTGCTAAGGAGAGCCCTTAACCCAAACAGCTCGAGATGCGTAAAAGTAATGACCGTATTACTTTGGAGTCCTAGGCCTACACTTGGATTTGGAGTCTGTCAGGGAGGCCACAGGCTGTGGGCAGACAGCAGAGACTTGGGTCCAATCTCCAGGTACCCCTTTGTAAATGAAAAGTTGAAGAAGGTTGCTCTCCACCTTGGTAAACAAGATTCTGGCATCAAAATCCTGCAGCTGCTAGTCCAGAGTGGATGTAAGCACCACACTACATGGTACGGTCCTTACAGGGTCTCACCAGAGGCCTTGGCAGAATGGGATGTCAACAAGGGGAGCAAGAGTACCTCACTAACCACCTTGAACCAAGAAGGGCTGTCTGAAATTGAAATAGGCTCCAGCTCCTCTTGCGCACTCTTCCTTCAGAACTTCTTTTTGCATGGCAGAACTGAACCGTGATGAATGCCAAAGTGCTTAGCCCAAAGGCATGATCAAGAATTCAGCCCCAAACTCAACAGTGCAAGATCTACAGAAGAGACACTGGGGACAACTAGGCACATGATACTCTAGCCAAACAGTGTGGAAATACCAGAGGGGGAACTTTTCTCGCACTCTAGAAAACGGTTAGACTTTTCGTCCGACATCTAACAAGGGACGTACAACAAAAGTTTTTCCAGCAGGGTACTTCATGAATTTTTCCTGGATTACGGACTAATGTACTCTGAAGAGAAGATGCACCACACTCTCAAGAAGCAACTGAATATGGTGCTGGTTGACAGCATTTTGCAACCATGACGACATCAGATGACAGATGTCTGCCATATTATGGATGGAGAAATTTTCTGGTTTTAGGGCCAGCCTCAGACTTCTGCTCAGCTAAACCTTATTACTGCAACACAGAACAGTGTGCCTAGACTTTTGCAAGTAGCAGGAGACATTTTATGGTCTATCCAGAAAAAGAAAAGTTGTGTAAAATCTTACCATAACCACAGATGTCCTTCTCTTCCATGTTGCAATATTCATACTGTGGGATTTCCAGCTCTCGGGCAATCTGACGTCAGCTCCTATACAAAAGCTTAAGCTTGGCTGCTATAGCTGCATGGGACGTGACACAAGGCCATAAACCAGGGACTATAAAATGTGACGTCTGCACACACAGACCTCAGAAACTGAAGCCCAGATAAGTGTAACCAAGCACAAGAGCAAATGTCTTTGCAGGGTTGAACAGAATATAGCCTGTAGGGAAAGGATACATAGGTGAAGACCAAGCATCCATAAAAGGAGAAGGGGGTATGGAGGGAGGGAAGGAATACTGCAACATGGGAGGGAAGGACATTTATTGTTATAAGATTTTACGCAACTATTCTATGTCCTTCGATACCTACATTGCAGTATTCATAGGAAGTGATGGGTGGGTGCAGAGGTAGAGGAATAAGAATCCTTGCAGGACAGTCCTGGCAAATCCTCCTCTGGCCTGGAGACATGGTCTAGTTTGTAGTGCTTAGTGAAAGTGTTAACTGTAAGACCAGGTAGCAGCTTCCATGATGGAGGCTAAGAATCTTAGTTGTCTGTGCACATCCAGAGAATGAAGGATCCTCTCTGCATTAGATGGAGAGGGAAAGAATGCTGCTAGATGAATAGATTTGTTAACAGATTGTTCATTTACCACTTTGGGCATGAAAAAAAAAAAGGGTTAGTGCGCATCACCACCCTGTCCTTGTGGAAAGTGGTGTAAAGGGGACAGGCCATAAGGGCTAGCAGTTAGGACACTCTTCTCGTGGAGGTGATGGCCACTAAGTGAATGGTTTTCCATGTGCACATTTGCAGGGATGCTGAGCTTGCTGGCTCAAAAGGAGGTAGGGTTAGTTTTTCCAGTACAAGGTTGAGGTCCCATGAAGGAGGGATGGATTTTCTTGGTGGTCTGATATGCAAGACCCCACTCACGAAAGGTTTAACCATCCAGTCTGGAGAGCAGAGGCGGCTGTAAGGCAAGCAGGCTGAAATGGCAGAAAGGTGGACTTTCAGAGATGAATATGTTAGTCTTTCCTTAATGAGCTCACACACAACTAAGGACCAAAAAAAGGTCTGCTTGAAAAAAAAAAAAGAAAAAAAAAAAAAAGTCCCAGTCCTTAAGTGCACACCAATTTGGGAATCGGTGCCATTTAGACATAGTTTTTCGGGTATATGGTTTCCTGGCCTCCCTCAGGACCGAGAGCAAGTCTGAGTGTAACTGAAAGGGATCATCCAAAGGGTCAGGTACAGTAAGGGCAGCTGAGGGTGAATGAGAGATCCCTTTTGTTGGCAAGTAGGTCCACCTTGTGGGTTATCTTGTGGTGATTGCCCTTGGGTAGGAAGTGAAGGGGGAACCAGTGTTGCCTTGGCCAACAGGGAGTCACCAGCAAGATTTTTGGTTGGTCCTTGTTGATCTTCAGCTGGACCTGATGTATTACAGGGAAGGGGGGAAGCGTACAGGAACATTCCCTTCCATGGAAAGCTGAAGGCATTAACTCACCATGCTAGTGGAGTGTGATCCCTGGAGCAAAATATGTCTGTCTATTCTGGGGGAGGCAAACAGATGCACCTGAGGTGTGCCCCACTGGTGGACGATGTCTAAGAAGGCTTCCCTGTGCAACATCCATTCATGTTGAGTGGAGGATGTTTCGCTGAGCATGTCTGCTTGTTTGTTTTCCTGAGAGGGGATGCAAGAGGCCTGCAGTAAGAGGTTGTGTTTGGTTGCTATTTCCCAGATTTGTAGAGTTATCTGGCATGCTTTTGTCCCTCCTTGCTTGAGGTACCGCATGACAGTTGTGTTGTCTGTCACAGTCTGTAGCAGACCTGGTTGCAAGATTGGAAGGAAAGCTTTGAGAGCCAGTAATACTGCTGTCATTTCCCTGACACTGATGTGTTGCTTTAAAGTGCAGGGTTCCAATGCTGCTGCACCATGAAGTCCTTTAACTCTGCTCCCCACCCTAGATCTGATGCACCTGTGTGCATTGTCTGAGTGATTGGGGGGGGGGGTTTGGAGTGGGATGCCCTGGTTCTGGGAAACTTGCATAATCCACCTTAGTTCTGTCTTTAGGCAGGGCAGGAGGGAAATAAGTATGTCTAATGAATGTTGGCTAAGACCATACATTTTTTAAATACCATTGGAATTTTCTCATGTGTATCATTGCTAATGGGAGCACGGGGAAAGGTTACTGCCATGAGACCTAGGACTTGCAGAAATGGTTTTGCTGAGAGATGGTATTTCATAAGTAAGCCCTGAAAATGGCTGGAGAGAGTGCACTTTGTCCACTGGGAGAAAGGATCTCAAGTCTGTTCTTATCCTGCAGCCTAGGAAAAAGTACAGTTTTGTACCTACCATAAATGTAGATGTCAGATAGGTATGCATCTGCAGTCATAACATATGGGTTGTCCTGCCTCAGGCAGCCCTTCGGTCGGCCGGATTCCAAAGTCTGGGTCTGGCCTCGGCTGATGTCGTACTTCACCCGACGTCATAGCTCCTGGGGTATAAAGGCATCAGCCGACGCCATTTTCCTCAGTGTTTCTTGCCCCAGATGCCAGGTGCCCTCTAGGAAGGCTAAATTTGGATAAAGTAGAAAATTCCAAACAGTAGAAATCAAAAGGAATATATACATATATACATACAAACAAATACACCATAATAGATTCCCCCAGCTAGCTAAGAGAGGGGTAAGTACCCTAGGAATACCACAGAGGGGAAGGAGGGTGGGTAATCCTGACTGCAGATGCATACCTATCGGACATCTACATTTATGGTAGGTACAAAAAGTACAGTTTTGTACCTACCATAAATGTAGATGTTCGAGGATCTCCATTGCTGCAGTCCTGACATACGGGTACTCCGCTGCCCACAATCGGCCCGAATACCAAAGGGCTAGAACCGGCGTCGGTCATCGGCGCCAGAGACTGACGACAGTATGTGTCAGTACAAATGCGCATGACCGACGCCATGACCTCAGTCTTTCTTGCCTCAGACGTCAGAATGCAAAAAACACCACCCAAACCCCAACCTAAAAAGAAAAAGGGGGGAAGGAGGGAGGGAAAATTGGACTGCAGCAATGGAGATCCTCGAACATCTACATTTATGGTAGGTACAAAACTGTACTATGTTCTTCGTCTTCCATTGCTGCAGTCCTGACATATGGGTAGAATCCCAGAGCAACGGAAAAAAAGGGAGGTAGGACAACTAAGTAGCATTAGGAGCTGCTAACATGCCCTGTAAGATTGCAGTGGCAAACCCAGCCCTAGACCTAGAATAAAGAGGTAAATGATAATTCTTTGTAAAGGTATGTACACAGAACTCCAAGTAGCTGCCTCTAGAATGTCTTTAGTAGCTACCCCTCTCAAAAAAGCAGTAGAAGTGGCCGTAGCCCTAGTAGAATGAGGCCTGATCCCAACTGGAACCTCCTTTCCATGATGTGAGTAACAAAAAGCAATACAATGGCCAATCCACTTGGAAATAGTTTGTTTCGAGACAGCTTTCCCTCGTGAAGTCAAAGCAAACTAAACAAATAATTGTTGAGATCTTCTGAACTCTCTGGTTCTGAACAAATAATATCTTAACTGCCTATGTACATCCAAAGAATGCAAAACTTTTTCCCCTTCATTTTGGGGGTTAGCATAAAAAGTAGGCAAATGTATAGATTGGTTCAATGCCACATTAGAAATCACCTTAGGCAGAAAAGTAGGATTAGTACGCAAAGAAACTCTGTCCTGGTGAAAAATCAGAAAAGGTTCCACTGCCATGAGGGCCTGTAATTCAGATACCCGTCTAGCAGAAGTAACAGCCAATAAAAAAGCAGTCTTCCAAGACATTCAATTCAGCCATAGCTGCAGGCTCAAAAGGAGGCAGAGTCAGCTTTTCCAAAACAAAATTAAGATCCCAGGTAGGAGTAGGAGCCCTCCGTGGGGGTCTTATATTCTTTGCCCCTCTAAGAAACTGTTTAACCAATGGATGTGAAAATAAAGGAGGGTCACAATCATAGTGAGCAGAAATAGCTGCAGCATGCACTTTTACAGAAGAGAAGGACAAACCCTTGTCCAATAAAATAGTCAAATATTGCAATGTACAACTCAAATTAGGCAATGTGACATCAAAGCCTTTAGCTGAACTCCAAAGAAAAAATCTCTTCCATTTATCAGCATAACCCTTTCGAGTACTAGGACGCCTGGCTTCCAAAATAACATCCAAAACTTGAGGGAGCTGAAGGCCCTCCTTCTCTAAAACAGAATGCGCCAGGCTGTCAGGTGTAGGGATTGCACCCTGACATTGAGAAAATGATTGTTTTCCTGAGACAATAAGTGAGGAATCCGTGGTAATGGCCAAGGTGTTCCTTGAATTAAGCTCCTCAGAGGGTACCAATGCTGATGAGGCCAATCCGGTGCTATAAGGATCATGCAAGGTTTGTCCCTCCTGACTTTCAACAGCACCTTTGGAAGAAGAGGCAAAGGAGGAAAAGCATACACGTGAAGGTTGCTCCAACTGAAGGATAGTGCATCTATTTTCCAGGCTTTTGGATGAAACAGCCTTGTGCAAAACAGTGGCAGTTGGAAATTCAGAGGAGAAGCGAACAGATCTATGTCTGGAGTTCCCCAAACCCTGGTCAACTGAAGAAATACCTGAGGGTCCAATTTCCACTCGTGAGGATCCACAATCTGTCTGCTCAGAACATCTGCTAAAGAATTTTGTGCTCCTGGCAGAAACTGTGCTCGAAGAGTGATGTGCAGATTCAAAGTAGTTTCCCATAACAGCATTGCTGGTCTGCAAAGAGGGTAAGAATGAGTTCCCCCCCCTGCTTGTTGATGTACCACATGACAGTCGTGTTGTCTGTTCGAATCAACACCAGTCCTGGTTGAAGTAGGCTCTTGAATCCTTCCAAAGCAAATTGAACTGCTAGCATCTCTTTCATGTTGATATGCAAGTGAAGTAGCGCTGGGGGCCAAAGGTCTTGAATCCATTTTCCTCTGAAATGAGCTCCCCAGGCTGACTCCGAGGCGTCTGTTGTCAAAATCTGACTTGCCTCTGGTTGGGTCACAGAGAGCCCCTTGTTTAGGTGACATTCCTGAGCCCACCACAGAAATTCCTAATGAATGCAAGGTAGAATCCGAATGACAGTGTCCAAATCGTGGCTGTGTTGAGTCCAAACGCTTTTTAGATACCATTGTAGCTTCCTCATATGCAGTTTGGCATTGGGAAGTACTAGAATGCAAGATGCCATGAACCCCAAGGCTTGAAGGACTGTCCTTGCAGTCAGCCTGGACATTACTGATAGTTGTTGGAAGTATAGGTGAAGACTTCTTTGTCCGGGGTAAGAAATGCCATCTGAGCAGCTGTATTCAGTCTGACACCCAGAAAACACATCTCTTGTGAGGGTACTAGACTGGACTTTATTTCGTTCACAGAATACCCTAGGCATCTTAAAACTGTCATTACATACTGCAGATGTTGAAGAAGTTCGTGCTTGCCTTGAGCCAGAATCAAACAATCGTCCAGATAAGGATAAATTTGAATTCCTTTTAGTCTGAGAAAAGCTATTACTGGAGCCAAGACTTTTGTGAATACCCTGGGCGCAGTAGACAAGCCAAAGGGCAATGCAGAGAACTGATAATGCAAATTCCCATTCCGAAATCTCAGGAATTTCCTGCAACTGGGCCTGATAGGAATGTGAAGATAGGCCTCTGAGATCCAGAGTCACCATCCAGTGATCTTTGCCCAGCATAGGTAACAGCTGTTGCAGTGTTAACATCTTGAATTTTGGAATTTCCAGAAAGGTGTTTAGAATGGACAAATCCAGAATTGGTCTCCAAGTATTTCCTTTCTTTGGCACTAAGAAAAGACGGGAATAAAACCCTGTGCCTCTTTCTGCAGAAGGTACTTCCCGTATTGCTCCCAACTGAAGCAGAGAAGAAATCTGTGCCTGTGCTTCCAGTCTTTGCTGATGAGGCACATCCGGCACACCTCTGAAAGGAGGGAATGTGTGAAAATAAAACTTGTAGCCTCGATTTATTATGTCCAATACCCATTTGTCTTGGGTAACCAAATGCCAATTCCTTTTGAAAAGTCCCAGTTTTCCTCCTAGAGGAGCTGCCAGCAAGGCAGAGTCCGGCAGCTGAAGACACAGGTCATTGGGACCTTTTCCGAAAGGACTGACCCCTGCCCTCCCCAGCAGAAGGGGTAGAAGAACTCAAAGTCCTAGAAGTAATAGGGCCCTGAGAGGAAGCCCTACCTCTACCTCGCCTCGATCTGCCCCTAGATCGATAATCTGAAGAGGGGAAAGACCAACCCTTAGCAGGCCAATTCCTACTGAACTTAGGGGGCTGAACCTGTAAAAAGTCCTTAACTGTCTGCATAGACTTAGCTTTTTCCTCCATTTTTTTCAAAACTGATTCTACTGGAGGGCCAAAAAGAACATCAGATTGCAGAGGAGCATCCATAATTCGAGCCTTAACATGCTCTGACAAGGTCTGATCTTTAAGCCAGGCATGCCTGAACAACTGAACTAGTAGCAGCCACCCTGGAAGAAGCCTGTAAAGCATCAAAACCACACTGCAAAGAATGCTTACCAACTTGGTCTGAAGCATGCACTAAATCCTGAAGCTCCTTACAGTCAATACCTTCAGCTAAAGCATCTACTTTACATTGCAATTGACCCAGCAAATAATTTTGATACCTGAGCATATGAAATTGACAATTTAAAGCCCTCATAGCCAAAGTAGAAGAGGTATACAGTTTTTTACCCCACCTATCCAGGGCCCTAGCATCCTTGTCCAGAGGAACTGGATTTTTAACCACAGAAGCCCTAACACCTTTGGGGCCTTGAGAAATAGTTTCTGGATCAGCCCTAGGACTCAAATAAGTACTTGTGAGCTTCCGGAACCCTGTAGTATCTATCTGGTTTAACCGGGGCAGGAGGCAGAGAATCTGGGTTAAGGGCAGCCTCAGAAAATACATCCTGAACAACATCCAGTACAGGGGGAATAGCCAAGGGCCTATGCTGAGGCAAAAACAAGAATTCTCTTAGCCTTTTACGAGAATCAGAATAATCCTGGCCTTCCCATTTGAAATGTTCCCTCATGGAATGCAAAGTCTCAGAGAAAGAAAAATCTTCTGGAGGGGACGCAGAGGGAGTAGTGTCCTCAGCCTCCGAATCAGAATAGGGAGGGAAATCCTGAAGTTCTTCCACAGAGGAATCTGACTCATTGGAAGACTGAACCAAACCTTCCAACTCTGTCTCTACCCTGGGCCTCTTCTCAGGGGGGGGGGGCATAGAACCCCTAATTAAAGTAATCAAATCTTCAGCCATCTTTAACATGTGCTTCCTGGGAGCTGGACCCTGGGGACTAGCACCAGCAGGGGCAAACTTAGACTTAGAATGGGCTTTGCTTTGAGGAGGAGGCCTAACTACCCTATTAGGGGAGGGAACCACTGACAACAGAGAAGCACCCTCAGCCTGGCCTAACACAGGAGAAGCCACTTCCTGTAGCAACAAAGGCTCCCCTTGAGACTCTGGTAAACTGTCAGAAGGAGCCGCTGAAGTAGCCAGTGGTTCTACAGAACCGGCGTCCGGAGTGGACGACTCATCCTGTTTGGACCGCAAAGACTTCTCTTTGCGTTTTTTAGAAGAACCAGGCGTCGGCGAATCCGACGGCATGTTGTAATTACAACGTTTACCAAACACCAGCCTAGCACAGTCCAACCGACGTTTAATAGTACGCTTGTTAAAAGTAGCACAAAAGCGACACCCAACAACGTCGTGCTCAGGCCCCAAACAAGGAATACAGAGTGAATGGTAATCCCTATGAGGAATCTGTTTCCCACAAGAAATACAGTTAACTTTTTCTGACATCCATCAATACGGAGGCAAGAAAAAGACAAAAGTGTCCCCAACGGGGTACTTAGCCCAACTTGGTCTCTGGTCTGAAACTCGAAAACCGACAATTCCAGAACGCCGAACGGCACTGGCAAATGCTGCTTCTGCTTAGGACCACGCGGCAAGAAAGACTGAGGTCATGGCGTCGGTCATGCGCATTTGTACTGACACGTACTGTCGTCAGTCTCGGGCGCCGATGACCGACACCGGTTCTAGCCCTTTGGTATTCGGGCCGATTGTGGGCAGCGGAGTACCCGTATGTCAGGACTGCAGCAATGGAAGACGAAGTACAGTTTTGTACCTACCATAAATGTATATGTCCGAACTGGATAGCATCTGCAGTCATAACAACTGGGTTGTCCTGTCAGGCAGCCCTTCGGTCGGCCGGATTCCAAAGTCCGGGTCCGGCTTCGGCTGATGTCGCACTTCACCCGTCATCTCTGCTGGTCTTCGGGTATAAAGGCATCAGCCGACACCATTTTCCTCAGTGTTTCTTGCCCCAGATGCCAGTTGCCCTCTTGGAAGGCTAAATTTTGGGTAAAATGCCAATGTTTCCAAAAAGATAGAAGGCAAACAAAAAATAAGCATGTATGTACATATATACAAACAAATACACCATAAGAGACCCCCCCCCACCAGCTAGCTATTAGGGGGGTAAATACCCTAGGAGTACCACAGAGGGGAAGGAGGGAGGGTAATCCTGACTGCAGATGCTATCCAGTTCGGACATCTACATTTATGGTAGGTACAAAACTGTACTATGTCCTTCATGGATGCATCTGCAGTCATAACTGGGTAGAATACCATAGCCAACTAGGGGAGGAGGAAGAATAGATTATGGTGTGGATAGGATCCCTTGCAGTACAGCAGTGGCAAACCCTGCTCGGGATCTGGAATACAGAGGTAAATTATAATGCTTGGCAAATGTATGCACGGAGGTCCAAGTAGCCGCCTCAATAATGTCCTTGGTTGCCACTCCTCGTAAGAAGGCTGTGGTAGTGGCTGTTGCCCTTGTCGAATGAGGCCTTATGTTCTGTGGAATTGGTTTTCCATGAAAAGAGTAACAGAATCGTATGCAATTTCCTATCCATTTGGAGATTGTCTGTTTGGAAATCGCTTTTCCTTCCCTTCCTGTTGCATAGGCTACAAACAGCTGGTCAGTTTTTCTGTTACTTTTGTTCTGTCCAGGTAGTAGCGTAGCTGTCTATGTACATCCAAGGTATGCAGCATTCTTTCCCCTCTGTTTTGTGGGTTTGGGAAGAAGGTAGGTAGGTGGATTGCCTGGTTTAAAGACGCTCTGGATACCACCTTAGGCATAAATGTAGGATTAGTCCTCATGGACACTATCTTGGTGGAAGATTAGGAAGGGTTGTACTGCCATTAGGGCCTGAAGTTCAGAAACCCTTCTTGCTGAGGTTATTGCCAGTAGGAAAGCAGTTTTCCACGATAGATGCTGCAGGTCTGCTGTTGCTGCTGGTTGAAAAGGTGCGAGTGTCAACTTTTCCAGCACAAAGTTCAAATCCCAAGCTGGCAATGGTGGTTTCCTAGGAGGTTTTACATTCTTGATCCCTCTGAGGAACTGCCTGAGTAAAGGATGTGAGAAGACAGGTAGATCAAAGCTGTATTCTGCTGAAATAGCTGATGCATGTATCTTGATGGAAGAATAGGACAGGCCTGTATGTAGAAGCTCTGCCAAATACTCCAGAATATTAGCAATGTCTATATTGGACACATCTTTTCCTCTTTCAGCACTCCAAATGACAAACCTTTTCCATTTTCCTGCATAGTTCCTTCTTGTTGAAGGTCTGCGGGCTTCAAGGATAATGTCTTTAACCCTTTGGGAAAGCTCTGGATTAGTTGCTGCTATGTGATATTCCATGCAGTCAGTTGCAAAGTTTTTAGGTTTGGATGCATGATGCAGTAGTTGTTCTGGGTTAACATCAAAGGCATCAGGGGTATTGGCCATATTTTGTCCCGAGACATGCTCCTCAGCAATGGGTACCAGTGTTGTCTTGGCCAGTTTGGAGCTATCAGGGTTATCCTTGGGCGTTCCTCCTTGATTTTTAGTAATACCTTGTGTATCAAGGGAAGAGGTGGGAATGCATATGCTGTCAGACCTTTCCAGCTGAAGGAGAGCGAGTCCACTTTCCATGCAAGTGGGTGGAACGTCCTTGTGCAGAATTTTTTGAGCTGGTGATTGAGAGGGGAAGTGAATAGATCTATCTGTGGCATTCCCCATTTCTTTGAGATGGCCTTGAAGATGTCTGGGTGTAGCATCCATTCGTGAGCATCCGAGGTGGTTCTGCTTAACATGTCTGCTAGAGTATTCTCCTTTCCTGGTACGAACATTGCCTGTAACTGGATGTTGTAGCTGAGCGCCAGGTTCCAAAGGTCCAAAGTCATTCTGCATAGGGGGTATGAATGAGTGCCTCCCTGTTTGTTGATGTACCACATGACTGTGGTGTTGTCTGTCCTTATCAAATGTCCTGCTTTGAGGAATGGTCTGAATTTTTGGATTGCCAGCTTTACTGCCAGCATTTCTTTTAGGTTGATGTGCAAATGGAGCTGGTCCTGTGTCCACAATCCTTGTACGCATTTGTCCAGCATGTGAGCCCCCCATCCTAGGTCTGAGGTGTCTTGTGATGGTTTGGCTTGCTTGATAGTTGTGGAAAGGTAGGCCTGGATTTGACTGGCATGCTTGAGCCCACCATAGGAACTCCTGTTTTAGGCATGGGATTAGAGGAATTTCTGCTTCTAGGCTGTGCCTGTGTTGGGACCATAAATTCTTTAGGTACCACTGTAGTTTTCTCATATGTAGTCTGGCATGTGGAACCAAGATTATGCAGGATGCCATGAAGCCCAAGGCCTGTAGAACTTTTCTTGCTGTTAGCTTGTTCTGTTTTGTTAGTGCCAAGAAGTAAAGAGGGAGTTCTTTTTGTTTTTCTGCAGTCAGGAATGCCATTTGTTTTACTGTGTCCAATTCCGCGCCCAAGAATGTCCTTGTTTGGGATGGTATCAGCCTTGACTTTTGTAAATTGACTGTGTATCCCAGTGCTTGTAGCAAGTAAATGACCCTTTGTAAATCTGTTGTCAGCTTGCTTTTGTTGTCCCCCTGTAGCAGACAGTCGTCCAGGTATGGATAAATTTGGATTCCCTGTAGTCTGCAGTGAGCGATTACTGATGCCAGGCATTTTGTGAATACTCTGGGCGCAGTAGATAAGCCAAAGGGCAATGCTGAGAATTGATAGTGCTCTGATCCTGCAAGAAATCTGAGGTATCTTCTGCAAATTGGTCGTATGGGGACGTGCAGGTATGCCTCCTTGAGATCTAGAGTTACCAGCCAGCACTCCTTGCCCAGCATGGGAAGAAGTTGCTGGAGGGTCAACATTTTGAATTTTGGGACAATGATGAATGTATTTAAGATGGACAGGTCGAGAATAGGTCTCCAGCTTTTTTCCTTTCTTGGAACTAGGAATAGTCTGGAGTAGAATCCTTTGCCTTGTTCTGTTATTGGCACTTTTTCCACAGCTCTCATCTTTGTTAGTTGCATTATTTGCTGTAGAGCTTCTATGGTTTGATTTGGAGGCAAGTTTGGCATTCCTCTTTTGACTGGTAAAGTGTGGAAGTGGAACCGGTATCCTTGGTCTATGGTTTGCAGAATCCACTTGTCTTTTGTAATATAGTGCCAGTTTTTTGAAAATAAGGTTAATTTTCCACCTAATGGTGCTGCTATTTGTTCCCTGGTAGGCGGAGTTAGAAGCAAGTCACTGTGCTGTTGTAGTGGCAGTGGCTGTGTCTGTGCCTCTGTTATTACCTTGCCACTGTCGTCCTCTGTAGGCACCCCCTCTGGATTGATTTCTGCCTCTGGGACGTCTATTCCTGCCCCTTTGGGATCTTGTGGAGTCAGGAAAGGACCAATTTTTGGCAGGCCAGTTCCTGCTAAACCTTGGGGGTTGAACCTGCAAGAAATCTTTAACTGTTTGTACAGATTTTGCCTTTTCTTCCATTTTCTTCATTACCTGCTGGGCAGGTGTACCAAACAAACTGGCCTTATCCATAGGTGCATCTAATAACTTAGCTTTAACATGATCCGGTAAGACCTGTTCCTTCAGCCATGCGTGTCTTCTTATCACTGTGCCAGTCATGGCTGATCTAAATGAAGCCTCCAGTGCATCATAGCCACATTTTAAGGAATGGTTGCTAACCTGTTGTATGTTATTTACCATTTCTAATATATATTTCTTATCTATAGAGTCATCAGAGGATAGCTTTTTAGTTAACTGATAAAGCATAAACTCTTGGTATTGCATCATGTGAAACTGACAATTTAAAGCTCTAGCTGAGAGAGTAGCAGAGGTGTAAACCTTTTTGCCCCATCTGTCTAAAGACCTGGCTTCCCTTTGAGAAGGAATAGGGTTTTTTGCTGTGGTCGAGGCTGCTGCCTTAGGCCCCTGGGATATGGTTTCGGGGTCTGCAAGTGGGGCCTTGTATAAGTGGTGATGAGTGTCGGCAACCCTGTAAAATCTGTCTGGTTTGACAGGGGCTGGAGGTAAGGAATCTGGTGCAGTGCAGACATCATTAAATGCATCGTCCACAACAGAGAGGACAGGAGGTATAGCTAAAGGCCTGTGTTGTGGTAGGTGCAGAAAAGTCCTAAGTCTTTTTCTGGAATCTGAGAAATCCTGTTCCTGCCATTGGAATTCTTCTCGCATGGCATGTAAGGTTTCCCCAAAGGAGAATTCTTCTGGTGGAGAAGCAGCTGGAATGGATTCTTCAGCATCTGAGTCTTCATAATTGGAGAAATGAGCCTCTGGCTGGTCTGTAATATCAGAGTCCTCCAGGAATCATCAGAGGACACAGGCTCGGGGCTCTGCTCTAGGTCTCTTTCTGGGGGCTGAGAGGCCCTGTCTGGGTGAGATTGAGATCCCTAATTAAGGATATTAAATCCTCTGCCAGAGTAAGCATTTGTGAACTAGAAGTGGGCCTAGTAGAGGGGGGCTTAACAGGCACTGATTTGGTAGATTTGGCTGCTTTAGCCCTGGCAAAGGCCTTAATAGACATGGCTGCAGGAGGCCTAGCAGCACCACGTGCTGGGGTAGAGACATCCAAAGGGATGGTGTCTGATAAGTCACTAGTAACCACTGGAGGTAAGATTTCTGAGGCCGTTTCAAGTAAGGTAGCAGGAGCCTCAGTAGTAGTCATTGATTCAGCTGTGCTTTGATCAGTTTTCTCGGTTTCGGCCGAAACAGAGACACTCGCGGTTTGCTTAACCATGGTTTCGGCCGAAACCGCGGACCGCGAGTGTCGGTCTTTTTCTTTGTGTTTTTTAACAATCTCGGTAGTCGGAGGATCCGACGGCATAATGTACGCAAAATCTGAGCCGAAAAACTGTTCAGCAAACTCCGACCGACGCCTAAGCGCTCGGTTGAATGAGGCACAGGCTGAACAGGCTGCTACGTCGTGGTCTGGGCCTAAACAAGGCAAACAGTAAGAGTGGAAATCTTTATGAGGTATTTGTTTCCCACAAGTTAAACAGTTATTGACTTTTTCTGACATCGGCTGAGGCAAGAAAGAGTCCCCAACGGGGTACTTAGCTTTTAGAAGTCTTCGAAGTAGTATTCGAAGTAGTATTCGGAAGTAGTAATCTCTGGATCTGACCGACCGGCACTTGCGAACAGCTTCTGCTTCGGGCGCCACGCGGCAAGAAAGACTGAGGAAAATGGCGTCGGCTGATGCCTTTATATCCGAAGACCAGCAGAGATGACGTCGGGTGAGTGCGACATCAGCCGAAGCCGGACCCGGACTTTGGAATCCGGCCGACCGAAGGGCTGCCTGACGACAGGACAACCCAGTTGTTATGACTGCAGATGCATCCATGAAGGACATCATCTGTACTATGTCCTTCAAGGATGCATCTGCAGTCATAACATATGGGTAGAATACCATAGCCAAACTGGGGGAGGAGGCACTAAGATAATGATGGTGTAGTTAAGATCCCTCGTAAAACTGCAGTTGCAAAACCTGCTCGGGATCTGGAGTATAAAGGAAGATTGTAATGCTTGGCAAATGTATGCACGGAGCTCCAAGTAGCAGCTTCTAAAATGTCTTTGGTAGCCACTCCTCGTAGGAAAGCTGTAGTGGTGGCTGTAGCTCTTGTGGAGTGAGGCCTGATATTTTCAGGAGTTGTCTTTCCATGAAAAGAGTAACAGAATTGAATGCAATTTCCTATCCATTTTGAAATTGTCTGTTTGGAAATTGCTTTTCCTTGCACTCCTGTTGCATATGCTACCAGAAGCTGGTCAGTTTTTCTGTTGGTCTTAGTTCTGTCCAGATAGTAGCGCAGTTGTCTGTGCACATCCAAGGTGTGTAGCAGTTTTCCCCCCCTGTTCTGTGGGTTAGGGAAGAACGTAGGTAAATGAATAGCTTGGTTCAAGGATACTCTGGATACCACCTTTGGCATGAAAGTAGGATTGGTTCTCAGAGACACTCTATCCTGGTGAAAGATAAGGAAAGGCTGCACTGCCATTAAGGCCTGTAACTCGGATACCCTTCTTGCTGAAGTGATTGCTAGAAGGAAGGCAGTTTTCCAAGATAAGAACTGTAAGTCTGCTGATGCTGCTGGTTCAAAAGGGGGAAGTGTTAATTTTTCCAGCACAAAATTGAGATCCCATGCAAGTAGAGGTGGTTTCCTTGGAGGTTTTACATTTTTGATCCCTCTTAGAAATTGTCTGAGGAGAGGTTGAGAGAAGATAGGAGGATCCATGTTGTACTCTGCTGAAATTGCTGAAGCATGAATCTTAATGGAAGAATAGGACAGGCCATTGTGGAACAGTTCTGCTAAGTATTCTAGGATGTGTGCTAGGTTTGCCAGTGTGACATCTGTTCCCTTTGATGCACTCCAAATGAGGAATCTCTTCCATTTGGCTGAGTATGTTTTCCTTGTGGAGGGTCTGCGAGCCTCCAGGATAATGTCCTTGACCCTCTGAGATAAAACAGGTTGGTTTTCTTTTATGCAAATTTCCAGGCAGTTAGCTGCGGTGTTTTCATGTTTGGATGCAGGGTCTTGTAGTTGTTCTGTGTTAGAAGTAAAGGCCATAGAGGTAGAGGCCATGAGTTCGTCCGAGACATGCTTCTCAGTAGTGGGTACCAATGCTGCCTTGGCCAGTCTGGAGCCATTAGAATTACCTTTGGCTGTTCCTCCCTGATCTTCAGTAGAACTCTGTACATCAATGGGAGAGGTGGAAAGGCATAAACTGTCATGGCCTTCCAGCTGAGAGGGAGTCCACCCTCCAGGCTTGTGGGTGGTATTCTCTTGAGCAGAATTTCTTCAGTTGGTGGTTGAGTGGGGAGGCGAACAGGTCTATCTCTGGCATTCCCCATGTCTTTGTTATGGTTTTGAAGATGTCTGGATGCAGCATCCATTCGTGAGCATCCGTGGTAGTTCTGCTTAATCTGTCTGCTAGTGAATTTTCTTTTCCTGGTACGAATCTGGCCTGCAGTTGAATGTTGAGTTTCAGGCCTAGATTCCACAGATCCATTGCCATCCGGCATAGAGGGTAGGAATGCGTGCCTCCCTGTTGGTTGATGTACCACATGACTGTGGTATTGTCCGTCCTTATCAGCAGGTGTCCTTGCTGGAGGAATGGTTTGAATGCCTCGATTGCATGCTTCACTGCCAGCATCTCCTTTAGATTTGTGTAGATTCAGCTGGTCTTGGGACCACAGACCTTGGATACACTTGCCTTCCATGTGTGCCCCCCAGCCTAGGTCTGAGGCGTCCGTGGTGATGGTCTGCCTTGGTTGTGGTTTGTGGAAAGGCAACCCTCTGTTGGTCTGGCAGGCCTGAGCCCACCACAGGAATTCTTGTTTCAGGCATGGAATGATTGGTATCATGGTTTCTAGGCTGTCTGTGTTGAGACCATATATTCCTTAGGTACCACTGTAATTTTCTCATATGCAGTCTGGCATGTGGGATCAAGATTATGCAGGATGCCATGTAACCCAGGGCCTGCAGGACTTTCCTTGCAGTGAGCCGAGTTTGTCTTGTCAATGCCATGAAGTAAAGTGGAAGTTGCTTTTGTTTCTCTTCTGTGAGAAAAGCCATCTGAGTTATTGTGTCCAGTTCTGCACCCAAAAATGTTATCCTTTGGGATGGCACTAGTTTTGACTTCTGTATGTTGACTGTGTATCCCAAGGCTTGTAGCAGTTGTATGACATAGGCCAAATCCTTTATTATTTTTGTCTTGTTGTCCGCTTGTATTAGGCAGTCATCCAGGTATGGATAGATTTGAATTCCCTAAAGCCTGCAATGTGCAATTACTGATGCCAGGCATTTCGTGAATACTCTGGGAGCAGTAGATAAGCCAAAGGGCAATGCTGAGAATTGATAATGCTCTGATCCTGCAAGAAATCTGAGGTGTCTTCTGCAATCTGGTCGTATGGGGACGTGCAGGTATGCCTCCTTGAGATTAGAGTCACCAGCCAAGACTCCTTGCCCAACATGGGAAGAAGTTGCTGTAGGGTCAGCATTTTGAATTTTGGCACAATGAGATGTGTTCAGTGCGGACAGGTCGACAATAGGCCTCCATTGGTTTTCTTTTCTTGGTACAAGGAATAATCTGGAGTAAAATCCTTGGCCTTGTTCCATAGATGGTACCTTTTCTATTGCTCTCATCCTTAGTAAGTTGACGATTTGTTTTAGAACCTCTGACTCCTGGCTTGATGGAAGGTTTGGCATTCCTCTCTTTTTTGGTAAAGTGTGGAAGTGAAACCTGTAGCCTTTGTCTATTGTTTGCAAAGTCCATTTGTCTCCTGTAATGCAATGCCAGTTTTTTGAAAATAAAGCTAACTTTCTGCCCAAGGGTGCTTCCAGTTGTTCCCTGGTAGGTACAAGTCATTGTGTCTGTCCTGTGGAAGTGGTTGCAGTCGTAGCTGTGGCGGCACTCCTCTGGTTGTCAGTTTGCCACTGACGGCCCCTGTAGGCACCCCTTGTTTGGCCTCTGCCTCTTGGGCGTCTATTTCTGCCTCTGTGTGCTCTGGAGGTGTCTGGAAAGGACCAATTCTTTGAAGGCCAATTTCTGCTGAACCTCGGAGGTTGGACCTGCAGAAAATCCTTGACTGTTTGCACAGATTTTGCTTTTTCTTCCACTTTCTTTAGAACCTCCTGTGCAGGGGAGCCAAATAAACTTTGTTTCTCCATAGGGGCATCTAGGAGTTTAGACTTAACATGGTCTGGCAAAGATTGTTCTTTTAGCCAGGCATGCCTTCGAATCACTGCTCCAGTCATAGCTGATCTAAATGAAGCCTCCAGTGCATCATAGCCACATTTTAAGAAATGATTACTGACCTGCTGTGAGTTGTGTACCAAATCCTGAAGGGACTTACGGTCTAAAGGTTCAGGAGAGGAAAGCTTTTTATTCAGCTGATCTAACAAAAATTCCTGGTACTGTATCATGTGAAATTGACAGTTTAAAGCTCTGGCAGAAAGAGTAGCAGATGTATAAACCTTTTTACCCCATCTCTCTAATGCTCTTGATTCTCTTTCAGAGGGTAGGGGGTTTTTGGCAGAGGCAGCTGCAACACCCTTAGGGCCCTGAGAAATGGTTTCAGGGTCTGCAGCGTGGGCCTTATACAAGTGGAAGTGAGAATCCGGGACCCTGTAATATCTGTCAGGTTTGGCAGGGGCCGGGGGAAGAGCATCAGGGGCAGAACTGGCATCATTGTACGCATCAACAACTGATAGTACAGGTGGTATGGCTAAAGGCCTATGCTGTGGTAAGTGTAAAAAAGTCCTTAGCCTTTTCCTAGAATCAGAAAAATCCTGACCCTGCCATTGGAAGTGTTCCCTCATTGAGTGTAGAGTTTCCCCAAATGAAAATTCGGGGCAGAAGGAATGGAGTCTTCTGCATCCGAATCCTCATAAGGTGAGTATGGTCCTTCCTGATGGTCTGATAACTCTGATCCATCCGAGGAATAGTCAGAGGAGAGAGGTTCAGGGGGTTCAGTCCTAGGCCTTTTTTCAGGAGGAGGATGTGAGGCCCTGTCTGGGTGAGGTTGGGATCCCCTGATCAGAGAAATAAGGTCCTCAGCAAGGCTGAGAATCTGAGAACTAGAGGAAGGTCTGGGAGAGGGAGCTTTAGTAGGTAAGGCCTTGGAAAGTTTAGCTGCTTTAGCCCTGGAGAAGGCCTTAATAGACATAGAAGCAGGGGGCCTAGCTGCCCCACGTGTAGGAGTAGAGAAGTCCAACGGAATGGTGTCGGACAACTCCTGTGTGCCTGCTTCTTCGGTAAGAATTTCTGTAGCTGACTCAGCCGGGGCCTGTGAGGCCTCGGTTGTCTGAGGCATGCTTGCGGCCGAAGGAAGAACCGAGGACTCTGTTTCAGCCAAAACAGAGACACTCGCGGTAGGCCTAACCGTGGTTTCAGCTGAAACCGCGGGCAGCGAGTGTCGGTCCATTTCCTTGCGTTTTTTGGCTAAATGTGGTAGTCTGAGTCTCCGACGGCATTTTATATGCAAAAGCGGGACCAAAAAACTCTTCAGCAAACTCCGACCGACGTCTAAGTGTCCGTCGGTTGAAGGAAGCACAGGCGAAACAAGCTGATACGTCGTGGTCTGGGCCTAAGCAAGGAAGGCAGTAAGAGTGGAAATCCGTATGAGGTATTTGTTTCCCACAAGTTAAACAATTATTTACTTTGTCTGACATCGGCTGAGGCAAGAAAGAGTCCCCAACGGGGTACTTAGCTTTTTTAGAAGTCTTCGGTAGCTGAAATCTCTGGATCTGACCGACAGGCACTTGCGAACAGCTTCTGCTTCGGGCAACTCGCGGCAAGAAAGACTGAGGAAAATGGCGTCTGCTGATGCCTTTATACCCCAGGAGCTATGACGTCGGGTGAAGTGCGACATCAGCCGAGGCCAGACCCAGACTTTGGAATCCGGCCGACCGAAGGGCTGCCTGAGGCAGGATAACCCATATGTTATGACTGCAGATGCATCCTTGAAGGACATCTTTGTCCTGCTGAGGAAGATGCAAGGACATCTGGAAGTTGACAGTGAAGCCCAAGTTGTGAACAGTTATTGTGAATGAGACCGTTTTGCAGGGTGGATTCTGATTCTGCCAGAATAAGCAGGTTGCCTAGGTAAGGGTAGATTTGTAGTCCCTTGATTCTGGAATAGGCAATGGTTGGGGCCAGGCAGTTTGTAAATATTCTGGAAGCAATAGACAAGCCAAAGGGCAAGGCTGTAAACTGAAAGTGTGAAGAATGTCCAGTGAAGCGCATAAACCTCCTGTGGGAGTGTCTGACTGGGATCTGCAGGTAGGCATCCTTTAGATCCTGGGTAACTATGAAGGCTTTAGGTGGAATGAGGGGTAGCAAAGCTTGTAGGGAGAGCATCCTGAAGGATGGAACATTTAGGAACAGGTTTAGATAAGTCAGGATTGGCCTCCAAGGGCCATCATTTCTGCGGACTAGGAAAAGGTGGGAATAGAAGCCTTTTCCTTCCTGTCCTGAGGGGACTGGCTCTATACTTCACAGAGTCAGGAGTTTTCAATATGAGTGGGAATAAATGTAGCTGGTCTCAGAGAAGGGAATTCTTTTTGGCTTTGACTTTTCTTTCCAAGATGGAAATAACCTTTTTGGATGATGGAAAGCACCATATTGGATGATGGAAAGCACCATAGTATCACAAGTAATTGTTTTCCAGAAGGGTAGGCATTGGTTAAGGCGGGCTGACAGAGGGAGCTGATCCAGGCAGTCATGCTGAAGTGATACCATCTCTGTCAGGAAAAAGCTGCTTGGCAGGTCCCAGGGAATTACGCAGTCTGGAGTAAGGCAATCTCCTGGACCCTTCACAAGGTCTAGAGGAGGAAGGGAGAAATGTAGACTGTTCTTACAAAAGTCTCATCAGGGTAGCTCCTGTAGTACTTGGGGAAGGGAGACACCAGCAAGTGCTTGATGTCTTTAAGCGCTTTACTTTTCTCTTGTAAGTTTTTGAAAAGTTCTGCTGAATTCTTACCAATAAGAGGTTGCGGTCTAGAGGAGCATCCGTTACCTTGGATTTAAAGTCCTTTGGTACAGGTTGGAGATGTAGACCAGGAATATCTTCACAGTACAGATGCAGTAGACCAGGCTGATGCTTCTGCTGGATCACAACTGCACTTAGTGTGTCTGGCTACTTGAGTAGCTAAAGACAGTTTAGATGCAATGTCATTCGTTATGGGAAAGAGGGGTAGAGGCTAGCAAGGTGGAGGCCTGGGAAACAAGGTCCAAGGCATATTTTATCATGCGTGTTTGGTAATTTATAGCCCTAAAGACTAAAGTGGAGGAGGTATGTAATTTTTTACCCATTCTGTCAATCGTTTGGCTATCCTTGTCTGTGGGCAAAAGGGAAGCAGAGAGTAATTGTCTAGATTGTCTGTCAGTGGAGACAGCAATGAAACAAAAAAATCTTGTTTTCCCACTTTTCTGAGATTTAAAAAAGTTCAATTACAGATTTGCTGTTCTGAACTGTTTGTAAGTTTCTTAGAGGCCATTGTTTGCTTGGGCTAAAGGGAAGTCTCTGTGTTAATCAGTGGCAGTGATCAACATTGAGCAGCCTGCCTGCCCCTGTGGGAGTAGTTACTGCCTTGAAAGTGTAGTTTTATTGGCCATTTTGGGTCAATTCCAAACTCCTTGATCTCCCTCTCTTAAAACCCCCTTTTGTGTGTTTTTGCGCATAGCACAACATCGGGCAGCGCCACCTAATTGGGTTTAAACTATTCCTGGCTCCACAAAGTCTGCTCTTCACTTTTTCCCCTAGAACGTCTCTCTCTCTCAAATAAAACACCATACTCTCATTCTAAGGCCCCTCACTGGTCCAAATAAGTAATCTTACAAGTTAGCACTATTAAACCATAAGCACTACTTACTCTTATACTCTCTAGGATTACCTTGTCCCCTATTGGTCCGTTTTAATTCAGTTCCCTATATTACTCTAGCATGTCCAAAGGTCAGTCAATGGTTTCCTCTCCAGTTCAGCTGGTGAATCTGGGAATTTTGAGGCAATGTTACAACTGTCTCATGTACACGGACAACCCTCTCCTCCTCCAAACAGGTTCAAATATATGTGAGAGATGCAACCATATAGCCAAACTGGAGGCTGAGCTCTCTCATCTCAAAACTGGTGTAACCAGTCAGGAGGAGAAGGTAACCTCACACAACAATTCCAGTATCACGTAGTCCCACCACAACAGCGAACCAAACACAAAAACATACTCGGAGGCTCTAAATAAAAATCTACCTAAGCAGAGACCTCCAAAGCAGACATCCAAGCAAACGCTACCCTAAAACAAAACACGTACAACACATAGCACACAAAGTCAGTGTGCCAAGCAGTCACAGCCCTTAAGGCTGCACACCACACCTGATACTCTTGTAATAGGTGCCTATTGTCAGACACACTGATGTCCCGCTCACCAAGGTCACAGTGGCCTGTCGGGCGCTAGGATCTGCCACATAACGCAAGCACTCACATCACTCCAAAGCAAATACAAATATGACTCAGTCATTGTATATGCTGGCGTGAATGACTCTAGACGTACCTCCCTCGACTACATGAAGAGAAAGAGGAGCTCTCTGATCATGTAGCCCAGGCCGGTATGACCCTGACCTTGAGCAGCATCTTACCCTCACCTAGAATGATGCCACAGCATAAAGACAAAATGATCGATTTTAACAATTGGCTAAAATTTTGGTGTCATTCAAAGGGGATCCAGTGTCTGTCAGCCTGGGATGACATGCTCGACAAGCCACGTTGCTTCGCTAGGGACGGCTTGCACCCGTCACCCCTGGGCTTTCGGATATTGGCAAAGGCTCTTGCCACCCCCATAGTGCCTTTTTAGGCAAGGCTCAAAAGTCAAACCCACCTCCATAGACAGCACAAGGAACAAGATACTAAGGGTAATGCTGCTAAACACCAGAAGTCTTAACCTCAAGATGCATGCACTCGAAGCTTTCCTCAGTATGGAGAACATAGATATCTGTGCAGTGACAGAAACCTGGTTCAAGGCTCCAGAGAGCACCCCAGCACTACCAGGTTATACCTCATATCATGCTTTTCGGCCCCAAAAGCCAGACCGAACCACAAAAGGAGGGGGAGTTTCCATATTTATCAAGGATATCCATACCTCCAGGTTAGTGGCAGTGCACGAAGTATCGGAGACCATCCATGTGCAACTGACAGTGGGCAAGACTGCTTTTCAGTTTATAGCATCCTACAGATCACCCTCTCAAAGTCAGGAATCCCACTCGGCTTTCCTGAAAACATTGGAGAACACTAAGATCTCTCCGAACACCATTATATTGGGCGACTTCAACTACCCAAACAGACTGGGAGCATTACTCAAGCCCCAGCACCTTAGCCCAAGGTTCCTGGAATTTATAAACTCAAATGATATGGAACAACTAGTCACCACTCCCACAAGAGGGGAAAACATACTAGATCTGATCATTACCAACATGGGGACTCTATGCTCCATACCAGAAGTATATCCCTCATTGATAAGATCAGACCATAAATTAATTTCACTGGATATCCACATCCCGACCCCACCCCCAGCCCAGAAAGCCACAGTGAAAAAACTTCTCAAAAGCGAACTTCACACTTCTCAAAACTGAAGTGGAATCCTTCAAGGCCCCAGGGCCAGTGGAAACTACGGCCCAAACTGCAGAATCCTATATAAACGCATTCTACGGACATGTCCAGGAATGCATGGATCATGCTATCCCAAACAAAATAAAGACCCAATTATCCAAAGGCAGGCGTCCAGTCTAGTGGACCCCAGCCATAAACTATACAACAGAAGGAGGAAGCTACTACATGATAGAGCAAAATCCCTAAAAGGGAAGGCGTCTCTGATCAGTACTAGCAAAAAATTACGATCCCTCAAAATCCAATCCCTAAAAGGGAAGGCGTCTCTGATCAGTACTAGCAAAAAATTATGATCCCTCAAAATCCTCCAAGGCCAGCTTAGAGAGAAAAATTGCACAGAACACTAAAGACAATCATAAGGCTTTTTTCAGTTATGCTAGGAACCTGGGATGCAACTCCCAGACTTGTTCTGAGTTGATTCTAAAGGACACAAAATACACCGAACCCACAGACATCGCCAATATCCTGGCAGACAGGTTCAGTGCAAACTTCTCCACCCCCTCCCAAAAGAGCAAGTATCTATCCAGGCAGAGTACAGCCTCCCAAACACCTCTGATGCTCAGGTGAAGGCCGCCCTCTCCAAAGCAAAAAACACTGCTTCCATGGGACCAGATGGCATCCCGGGTTGCGTCAGACATGAACTCCAAGAAGAACTAATCCCTCAAGTAAAACTGCTGTACAATCTCAGCCTCACTACAGAATATGTGCCCAAAGAATGGCGTACAGCAACAGTGGTCCCACTCCACAAAGGTGGCGCCTCTGCAGACCCTGGAAACTATCGCCCCATAAGCCTGACTAGCCTAGTATGCAAGGCTATGGAGAGGATCATCATGGAACTCAAAGACATTGGGGACCTACAGACACTAGATCCTACCCAATTTGGCTTTAAGGGCAGATCCTGCCTTTTGAACCTGGTCGACTTTTTCAAAACAGTCACCAAGGCCATAGATGAAGGTAAGATAGTCCACACAGCCTATCTGGACCTCGCAAAGGCATTTGACAATACCCCACTCGGGCATCATAGATAAGCTATCCAGCCTAAATATAAACCCCCATGTCACAAGATGGGTCGCAAACTGGCTCAAAGACAGAACCCACAGAGCCAGAGTTGCTGGAGCCATGTCAGACTCGAAACCAGTCACAAGTGGCGTCCCACAAGGTTCTTTCCTGGGACCTCTCTTGTTCGGTATTTACTTTTCTGAGGTACAGGCCAACGTGGGAGGACTATGGCTCACCAAGTTCACAGATGACTGCAAACTGGGTGCCATAATAGACTCTCCAGCTGACACAAACATCCTTCAAAAAGGTCTCGCAGACGGAGAACTGGTGCCAGAGCCATGGTCTAAAGCTAAATGCCAAAAAGTGTATAGTCATACCCTTTGGCAAAAACAATGTGCCCACAAATTACCACATAGGTGGCAACCCATTAAGTACAGAGAAAGTAATTAGGGATCTGGGGACCCAAGTTGATAGCAATCTCTCCTTTGACAACCACATTGCCAAAGTGGTTAGAAAGACCTTCTACATAGCCCACCTCATCATGAAAGGATTCACATCTAGATCAAGAGAGGTAATCGTGCCCCTTTATTCATCCCTCATCAGGCCATTCATAGAATACAATGCCCCCTTTGGGATGTACCTTACCAGACACCTGCAGCAATTAGAAATACCCCAAAAGTACCTCACCAGGAGGATCAAGGGACTCAGACGCCATATGCTGCTTGGTTAAAAAAACTCCAGCTCTACTCAGTTGCATACTGCCTACTTCGAGGCGATCTATGCCTGACATATAAAGCTATGTCCAACCCAGAATTAATGGACATGCTCCACCTCAGTAAATCTAAATAGAGCCACGCGCTCGAGGAATTTGAACCTCAGCACAAAAATAAATAGAACATGCTGGAGGGACAGATTCATAACCCAGAGGCTCCCTTCGCACTGGAATAGAATTCCAATTCATGTTAGGCTGAGAACCTCACTGACTCTCTTCAAGAAGAATCTTGATGTGTGGATGGGGGATTGTAGGTTTGTCCCGGGGATTACTTCCGTGTCACTATTAGACAGAGGCACAGTAAACTAAACTTTAAAAAGGGCACAGTATACTCAAATCAAGGGGTGGCGTAAGCCAAACACAATCGGGCTAGGCTTATAAATGCCCCAGGGCAGACAGCCTAGTATGAACCTATGACTGCAAGGTCAGCCATGGGAGGTTTCACAAGAAACTTCTGTTCACCTGGAACTTTATAAAATCCATCCAGCCCTTTTGGGGGCAGTGGCTGACATTCTGGATTCTTGAAGGCAGAACTAAAGGCATCCAGAAAGGCTGCTAGAACTGGTGGAATAGCTGAGGGGGAGGGAGAATCACTGCAGAAGCACAAAACATTTTTTCTGGGTGTCCGTCATCGAGGTAGTATCTCACCAAGTACTTTCATTTTTGTGACAGTTTCCCCAAAGGAAATATCCTCTAGAGAGGAATCACCATCCAGAGTCTTCATCTGGGGAGTAATAGTCCACAGGAGAAGCGATGAGACAAGAAACATTCCTCAGAACAAACATTGTTCAGGTTCTTCCTGCTGAGTAGTGATTAAAAGGAGGGAAGCCGCAGAGGCTGGCCTAGGGCTCAGCTCTGGAATGTCTGTAGGTGTAGGGCCTGTAGGCCTCAGGGCCATAAAGACCTGCAGCAAGGAATTGGTGAAATTCTGTCAAATCTGGAGTAGCTTGAGGTATGGGGCTCAAGTGTTTGTTTTATTTAGTTTTTTCTTCGTTGCCCTAGGATGGAGTCTAGGAACAGAGGTCTTAGCTGAAGTAGGAGTAGTCTGGGTCAGCCGACCAAGTACAGGTTCCCCCTCGACGTCGGTAGAAGCTGCCATCTGGGTAAGCTCTGCTGACGTGCTCTCCGTAACTGCAGTAATGGCCTCTTCCAGAGGATCCAAAGCTGAAGAATTGGCTGTCCCTCAGCCCCTAAATCGGGAGTCTGAGACACGTCCGATTGTGGAGAAGCAATGGGAGTAGGCTTGGAAACCTTGGCCTTCTTTGGTTGTTCAGACTGGACAGCCTACTCTGGATCCATCCTGAGAGCAAGGTGTTTCAATCTTTGATTCTCAAGATACAAATTTAAAACTGCCAGATGGCTGCGAAGGGTTTATGGTATAAATGACTGACAAGTGGAGCAGGCCTTATGGTCATGCTACGAATGACTGACAAGTGGAGCGGGCCTTATGGTCATGCTCCTCACCTAAGCAAAACATGCACTTTTACAAATTCTAATGCGGTATCAGACGCCCGCAATTACATTTGCTCTTTTTTTCAGACATCAGCTAAATAGAAACAAAACCTACAGGAACCAAGCTCAAGTAATAAGAAAAATGAAAACGCCAACAGGTACTTATCTTTTTTGAAGTCTTCAGACTAAGGAGCAGATCAGAGCGCATGTCGTCTGGGGCTGAAAAGTTCTGAGGTCTGTGCATGCAGATGTGTCAGAGTCCCTGGTTTATGTCCCTACGTGTGATGTCCCACACACCTACAGCAGCCAAGCTTAAGCTTTTGTATAGGAGCAGACGTCAGATCGCCTGAGGACTGGAAATCCCACAGTATGAATACTGCAACATAGGAACAGAAGGACATCTGAGGTTTGCATCCACTTGAGAGGGTCTGTAGAACCCACTGCCTGTGGTTATGTCTGTTCAATGTTAACAGGAAGCTGAAGGACCACCTACATTGGTGCAAAAGTTAAGGGAGAGGTGTGGGATTAGCTGTTTCATTCAGGAGTCTGGACCACTAGTGCCCCAGAGTGGTCTGTCTTCTTGATGCTGTTCTCTGTGGCCTTACCAGTATTTATTTGCCCTGCTCCCAGTAGGAAGAGGCTTCTTATAGTAGTTTCTTGTCCTTATAATGTAGTGGAACAACAAGAGCCTCAGTTCCATTACTTTATCTTTTAGTCTTTTGAAAACGTTGGTAAGGGGCCTAAAGAAAGTACACTTGTGTACACTTACCATAAATGTAGATGTTAGAGTGTATTCACTGTTGCAGTCATCACATTTGGGTTATCCCTGCCAGGGTAGCCCTCAGCCAGCCCTAATACCAGTGACTTAGTATTTCTGAATCAGTTGCTGTTGCTTCAGGATGGACGTCAGGTCGTCAGTAGAATAAAGTAAAGGAGCCGACGCCATTACATCAGTTTTTCTTGCCCTAACCAGTCAGGATCCCCCAAGTAGGAGCCAGGTTCTGGTGGAAAAACCCCACCAGTAGAAAGTAAATACCAATATGTCCCTTGTAAGGAAAGGGAGATGGAGGGAGGGAAACCAGGACTGCAACAGTAAATACACTCAAACATCTACATTTATGGTAAATGTACACAAAGAACAAATGTGTACACTTACCATAAATGCAGATGTTAGTATATTCACTGTTGCAGTCATTACGTTTGGGTAATCTACTGGCAGGTTGCCCTCAGTTGGCCTGATTAACAAAGTCTTGGGTCCTGCGTCGGTTGCTGTCCCTTCTTCCGTGACGTCAGGGGTATAAAACATGCAGTTGACGCCATTCTTGCCCCAGATGTCAGGTGCCCCCCAAATAGGGGCAAACAATTAAAAACACAAAAAATATACTTACAACCAAAAGCAAATACTCCAAAAGGGCTTTTAAGCAAAGTGAGAGAAAGAAGAGGTATAGCCAGAGAAAAATAGTGGGCTGGAGGGAGGGTAACGAATACTGCAACAGTGAATACACTAACATCTACATTTATGTTAAGTGCACACAACTGTACTATGTTCTTTGTTTCACTGTTGTAGTCATTACATTTGGGTAGATTCCCAAAGCTATGGTTGAGTGGAGGGAATTGCACAGCATTAGGACCATCTATAAGGCCCAGCAGGACAGCAGTGGCAAAGCCAGCTCTGGATTTAGAGAAAAGTGGTAAATGGTAATGTTTAGTGAAAATATGAACTGAGCTCCAGGTAGCAGCTTCTAGAAGTCCGTGGTAGGAACACCTCTGAGAAAGGCTGTAGAAGTAGGTGCAGCCCTGGTGGAATGGGATCTGTTCCCCCTGTAGAATAGTTTTACCATGGTGCATATAGCAGAAACGAATGCAATGGCTTATCCATTTTGCTTTGCAATAGCCTTTCCCCTCTGCCCCTGCAGCAAATGCCACCAGCAGTTCAGATTTTCCTGCTTAAATAAAATCTAAGTTGTGTGTACACCCAATGAATGCAGAATCCGCTCCCCATTCTGTGGATTGGGAAAGAAAGTTGGCAAATGAATGGTCCGATTAAGAGCTGCAATGGATACCACCTTAGGCATGAAGGATGGATTGTTCTTGAGAAATACCCTGTCCGCATGTAAAATGATGAAAGGCTCCACTGCCACAAGAGCCTGTAATTGGGAAAACCTTCTAGCTGAAGTGACTGCTAATAGGAAAGCTGTTTTCCAAGAGAGAAATTTTAAGTCTGTAGTAGCAGTTGGCTCGAAAGGAGGGAGAGTGAGCTTTTCCAATACCAAAAAAAAAAAGGTCCCAGGCTGGGGTTGGAGCTTTCCTGGGTGGTCTTAAGTTTTTGGCCCCTCTTACTAGGGGAGGTTCTGTGTTGTAATGAGCCGAAATGGCTGAGGCATGGATTTTTATGAAAGAAAAGGACAGGCCTTGTGAAGCATCTCAGTTAAGTATTGTAAAATCTGCGGAATGTTGGGCACAGCTGGGCTTATCCCTAGAGATGGATTCCAGGCACAGAATCTTTTCCATTTGTTAGCATAAGGTTTTCTAGTACTAGGCCTTCTCGCCTCCAAAATGACATCCATCACAGGTTTGCTGAGGGATGTTAAGGGTGAGTTTAGGTGATTAGCCACGCTGCAAGATTCAAAGTTTGGAGCAGTGTGCGCAGAATTTGGTTGTTCCGCAGAGACAGTAAAGTAAGGTGTCTGAGGCAGGTGCCACGGTGGAAGGTGCGACATTGCGCAGGAGTGGGTACCAGTGTTGGGGAGGGCAGTCTGGAGCAATCAGAATCATTTTTGGTTTGTCCTGTTTGACTTTTCGTACAACTTTGGAGAGCAGAGGCAGAGGGGGAAAAGCAAAGACTGGTGGGTTTTTCCAGCTGAAGGATAGAGCATCCACTTTCCAGGCTGTTTTGTGATGAATTCTTGTGCAAAATTTGCCCAACTGGTAGTTCTGGGGTGAGGCGAAAAGATCTATGTCTGGGCTCCCTCATGTGCGTGTCAACATGTTGAAAATCAGAGGTTCCAGTTTCCATTCGTGTGGGTCCATGAGATTTCTACTTAGATAGTCTGCCAGAGTATTCAGCTTTCCTGGCAGAAACTGAGCTTGTAGTTGTACATGAAAGGTCAAGGCTGTGTTCCACAATGCCATGGCTAGTCTGCAAAGGGGGTAGGAGTGTGTACCCCCCCCGCTTGTTTATGTACCACATAACCGTGTGTTGTCTATCAGTAGTTGTCCTGGATGAAGGTAGTCCTTTAAGACCGTCAGTGCATTCTGTACAGCTATTTATTTTTGATTGATATGAAGGTGCATTTGATTTGGGCTCTATTTGCCTTGAATGCACCTCCCTGCCAGATGTTCCCCCCCCAAGCATAGTCTGATGCATCTGTAGTTAGGGTTTGGGCAGCAGGGGGTGGTGTGAATGGCAGTCCCTTGATTTGGTAGCAGGCCTCTGCCCACCATAGGAACTCTAGTTGCAGGCAAGGTATGATAGGAATAGTTTCCAGGCTGTGACAATGCTGACTCCACAGATTTTTTAAGTACCACCGAAGTTGCCTCATATGCAGTCTTGCATATGGAATTAGAAGAATGCAGGAGGCCATGAACCCCAAGGCTTGCAGTATTTGCCTTTAAGAAAGCAGGGCTTTTGTGGCCACCTATTTGAAGTAAGTCACCAAATGAATTTGCTTCTCTCGCGCAAGGAAAGCCATCTGGGCAGTTGCATTCAAGCTTGCACCCAGGAATGTAATTTTTTGAGAGGGTACCAGTTGCAATTTATTTTCATTTATAGTGTACCCCAGACAAGTTAGAATCCTTTTTACAAATGCCAGTGTCCTTGTTTTCTGACTGAATTAGACAATCGTCCAGGTATGGATATATCTGAATATTTCTTTGTCTGCAAATTGCAATTACTGGAGCCAGGCACTTTGTAAAAACCCTGGGTGCAGTAGATAAACCAAAGGGCAGTGCAGAGAACTGGTAATGTAAGTAGCCTGCTTTGAAGCTGAGGTATCTTCTGCAAGATTCCCTGATTGGGATATGCAGGTAAGCCTCAAATCTAGAGTTGCCAACCAGGCATCTTTGCTTAGCATAGGGAGTAACTGGAGATGGAGTCAGCATCTTGAATTTAGGAATGTCCAGAAAGGCGTTTACAGTAGATAAGTCCAGAATTGGACACCATGATTTGTCTGTTCTGGGTACCAGGAAAAGTCTTGAATAGAAACCTCGTCCCCTTTCCTCTTCTGATACTGGTTGAATAGCCCCCATGCTCATGAGGGAAGTACTTGCTTCTGGGCCTCTGCCCACTGATTTGGGGGCAGATCTGGCCATCCGTTTGGAATTTGCAACATGCTGAAATTAAATCTGTATCCTGGGATACTATATTTAAAACCCATTTGTCCTGGGTTATAACTTGCCAGTTTCTTGCATGACGAGCCAGTTTTCCTCCCAAAGGGGCGGCTAAAACGTAAGTGCTTGAAAAGTGTAAAGGGAAGTCATCGAGACTGCTTACCATAGGGAGGTGTCTTGTTTCCAGATTTGGAAGAGGAGGCACCCCATTGTTTTGTTCTGAGAGTCCCTTGTGACTGAAACCTGGAGCCTTTGGAATGTCTGGGTTTGACTTGAGTGGCTCTTGAAGGAACTGGAAAGGACCAGTTCTTAGTAGGCCAGTGCCTACTAAATCTTGGAGGTTGCACTTGTACGAAATCTTTCACAGTTTGCATAGATTTAGCTTTACCTTCTATCTTTTTTAAAACTTCTTCACCCTTATTACCAAAGAGATGGTCCTGTTGTAAAGGAGCATCCAACAATTTTGCTTCAACATGATCAGGCAGATTTTTCTGTTTGAGCCAAGCATGCCTTCTAAGCACATAACCAGTTACAGCAGCCCTGCAAGAGGCCTCCAAATTATCAAAACCACATTGCAAAGTGTTTTCCAACTTGTTCAGCTGAATGCAATAAATCATGTAAATCTGTTTAACACAGTCAGAAATTATTATTTTCTGTTTAAGCAGTCCCATGATATGCTGTTGATATTTTAACATATGAAATTGACAGTTTAAAGCCCTGATTGCCAAGGTTACAGAAGTGTAAATCTTCTTACCCCATCTATCCAGCGCAATGGAATCTCTATCAGAAGGGAGAGAAACTGTTTCAGGATCTTCAACAGGATTTTTGAAAAGGAATTTGTGGGAGTCAGGAACCCTGTAGTATCTGTCTGGCTTACAAGGAGCCAGAGGCAGAGAATCAGGAGCCATACTAGAGTCTGAAAAATCAACAATGTCTAGAACAGGAGGTATAGCCAAAGGCCTATGCTGAGGAAGAAGAAAAGCCCCAAGTCTCTTTTTAGATTCAGAGAAATCCTGACTTTCCCAGTGGAAATGTTCCCTTAAGGTATGTAAAGTTTCCCCAAAAGAAAAATCCTCAGGGGGAGAAGCAGAAGGAATGGAATCTTCTGCATCAGAGTCCTCATAAGTAGGTAGACAAATCCTGTTCATCAGAAGAGTCAGAAGAAATAGAATCCTGTTCAGAAGATTCATAATCAATGTCTTGCCTAGGCCTCTTGGGGGGAGGGGGGTTGGCTACCCCTGATCAGAGTAATTAAATCTTCAGCCATTTTGATAATTTGTTTTTTAGGCATAGGGGCCTGCACATGTGCCCAGGCATCAGTTTTTTAGGCATAGGTCAAGATTTTGGCCTTAGTTATGAAGATGGCGTTGGTCTAACATACAAATCTGTAGGCCTGAAAACACCCTCAGAAGCCAGTGCCTGCACAGTGGCTCCGGACCCATCCAAGGTAGAGACATCCGCGGGTTCCATACTTTAAGCATCTCGTGGCATACCGGAGTCCGAATGGGTCTCAGTAGAGGCCTGCAAATCAGAAGTAGCGGGTATCAGGGGCTGCAAAAGCGCCTCACTGAGTACCGAACTGTCAACTGGCTTAGAAGCATCGTCAGCAGTTTTGGACCTCAACGGCCCCTCTCTCTTTCTTTGCGTTTTTTTAGGTAATCCGGTAGTCTGAATGCTAACAGACAACATTTCTGGATAATTAAAGCGCGAGCCAAAATATTTAGAAGCAAAAATATAACGTTTGATAGTGCGTTGATTAAATGAAGCACAAAACAGACAGCAAGGTATGTTGTGGTCAGGGCCTAGGCAAGGAGTACAGTACAAATGAAAATCCTTCAGGTATTTGCTTCCCACAAGTAGTGCAATTATTAACTTTTACTAAGATCGGTAAGAAGCAAGAAAAAGTTTCCCCAACGGGGTACTTAGCTTTTTAGTTGAAGACTTCGGATCTAACCTGACATCACAGAAGAAGAGACAGCAACCGACACAGGACCCAAGACTTTGTTAATCAGGCCGACTGAGGGCAACCTGTCAGCAGATTACCCAAATGTAATGACTGCAACAGTGA
Organism: Protopterus annectens; assembly: GCF_019279795.1. Taxonomy (NCBI): domain Eukaryota; kingdom Metazoa; phylum Chordata; order Ceratodontiformes; family Protopteridae; genus Protopterus; species Protopterus annectens. Next base: position 449,812,190 of record NC_056750.1, on the reverse strand, counting down.
AACACAAAGAACATCTGTACTACTTTCTTAGTTTCATTGTTGCAGTCATCACATTTGGGTTGACTCCCAACGCTGAGGAAATGGGTGGAGGCAGTCAAAAACAAGGGTCTGGCTAGGATGCCCTGCAAGACTGCAGAAGCAAACCCTGTCCTGGATTTTGAGAATATAGGCAGGTGGTAATGTTTGGTAAAAGTATGAACACATGTCCAGGTGGTAGCCTCCAGGATGATCCTGGTGGGGACTCCTCTGAGGAAAGCTGCAGAGGGGGAGGCTGCTCTGGAGTGCGTCCTGACCCCGTTGGGGGGAGGCCTTCCAAGTTGTTTGTAGCAGAAATAGATGCAGTGTGCTATCCATTTTAAGATGGCTTTGCCTTCTTCCGCTGTAGCAAAGCTAACCAGCAACTGATCAGACTTTCTCTGAAGGATTTAGTCCCATCTAGATAGAATCTCAGCTGTCTGTGCACATCTAGAGAGTGCAGAATCCTTTCCCCCTTGTTCTGGGGATTAGGTAAAAAGGTGGGCAAATGAATGGATTGGTTGAGAGCCACACTAGACACCACCTTGGGCATGAAAGACTGATTAGTTTTGAGGGATACCCTGTCACCATGGAAGATGAAGGGTTCCACAGCCATGAGCGGTTGCAGCTCAGAGACTCTTCTGGCTGAAGTGATTGCCAGAAGGAATGATGTCTTCCAGGAGAGAAATTTTAGCTCTGTAGAAGAAGCTGGCTCAAAAGGGGGCAGGGTGAGCTTTTCCAATCCAAAGTTAAGGTCCCAAGCTGAGGTTGATACCCTTCTGGGTTGCCTCAAGTTGCTAGCCCCTCTTAGGAACGGTTTGATCAAAGGGTGTGAGAAAAGGTGCTGCTCAATGGGAAAATGAGCAGAAATAGTAGAGGCATGAATTTGTACAGAGGAGAAAAAGAGGCCACTGTGTAGTAGGTCAGCTAATATATCCAGGATGAGAGGGAGGGAGGGAGGGCTGCTGAAAGGGTGCGGAAGGAAAATTTGTATCCCTGAGACACTATGATCAGTAGCCAGTGGTCGTTGGTAATGGGAGCCCAGGTGCTTGCATGAGAGTTTTCCTCCTAGGAGTAAGAGAAAGTGGGCAGAGGGAGGGGGGAGGTAGGGGAGTCATTGTGAGCTCTTATCATAAGGTGGTGGCTTAGAACTCCCTGGTTTTGAAGTGGAGACAGTCCACTGCTTAAGATCTCTGCATTCCCTGTGGCTGCTGTCTGGGGAGGGGGGGGATTTGGTTCCCTGGGGCCTAGGCTGGACTGGCTTACTGGCAGCAGGAAAGGAACAGTGTTTGGTGGGACAATGCCTGCTGAACCTGGGTGGCTGGACCTGCAAGAAATCCTTAACCGTTTGCATAGGTTTTGCTTTTTCTTCCATATTTTTTAAGACCTCTCCTGCCTTAGTTCCAAATAAGTTCTTTGTGCAAGGAGGCATCGGACAATTTAGATTTGACATGGTCTTGCAAGGGCTGTTCTTTAAGCCATGCATGCCTTCTAATGACAGATCCAGTTACTGCTGCCCCGCAAGAAGCTTCTAGGAAATCAAAACCACAATGCAAGGTGTGTTTAGTTACCTGACTTGCAGAATGCATTAACTCTTGTAATTCTTGAGATTCTGCCCATGCAGAAAAGGAAGACATTTTTTGTTTGAGGAGTTCCAGGGTATGTTGCTGAAATTTCAGCATATGGAACTGACAACTTAGTGCCCTGATAGCAAGAGTAGCTGAGGTGTATACTTTTTTACACCATCTGTCTACTGCTCAGGAATCCCTATCTGAGGGGGTGGGATTCTTGGAGGTTGCTTTAATCCCTTTAGGCCCTTGAGAAATTACCTTTGGGTCAGCAGTAGGATTTTTAAAAAGAAATTTGCATGAGTCAGGGACTTTATAGTACCAGTCTGGTTTTCTGGGTGCGGAAGGGAGGGTGTCAGAGTCCAGCTGGATTCCAGGAAAACATCCAGGACTAGGGGACGGCCAAGGGTCTTGTGTTGTGGAAGATCTAGGGATTCCCCAGAGTCTTTTTTTTTTAGACTGAGGGCAGTCTTGACTCTCCCACTGGAAATGCTCCCTAAAGGAAAAATCCTCTGGGGGAAATGCTGAAGGATTGGAATCTTCTGCATCAGAATAGTCATAAGTACAAAGGGGTTGCATGTCTTCATATTCAGATGCATCAGAATCTGACTCCTGTTCAGACGAAACTATAGGGGACAGATCTCTCTTCCTTTTGGATGGGGTAGCTTGGCTTCCCCTGATCAGCATGACAAGTCCTTTCCACAGTTTTAAGCATTTGAGACTGAGGCAAGGAAGCAGGAGCCTGAGTGGATAGTCTTTCTTGGGTGTGGTTTACACCCTGGGCCTTGGAAACTGTTGTTTTTGAAAGAACGGTAGTCGCGAAAGATGTCAGTTTGTATAGAGAATGGGTAGTGCGAATGACTTCCTCGGAAGCCAGTGCCTGCTCAGCAGCTCCAGAACCAAACTAGAGACGACCGTAGGATCCTTAGTCGAAGAGTTTTGTGGCATACCGGACTCCAAAAGGGTTTCGGTAGCGGCCTGTGAATCCACAGATGTCAGCATCAGGGGCTGGTAAAGTGCCTCACTGAGAACTGGAGAAAGTACAGTTTTGTACCTACCATAAATGTAGATGTTGAGTGTTCACCCTGCTGCAGTCATCACACTTGGGTTATCCTGTCGTCAGGCGGTCCCACAGTCGGCCGGATTTCCAAAGTCTTGGTCCGACGTCGGTTGCTGTTGCCTCATCCAGGACGTCAGTGCGCCAGGGGTACATATATTGCAACAGACGCCATTTTCTTCAGTTTTTCTTGCCCCAGATGTCAGGTGCCCCCAAAAAGGTGATCCAAATTAGTACCAAAAGGTGTGAACACTGTACAAACAAAATCCCTTCAGCTATAAGCAAATACATCAGTAAGGCATAGCAGTGATTTAGCCAGTAGATCAGAGGGGTTGGAGGGAGGCTAACCTGGACTGCAGCAGGGTGAACACTTTACATCTACATTTATGGTAGGTACAAAAAGTACCGTTTTGTACCTACCATAAATGTAGATGTCCGAGAGGTATGCAACTGCAGTCCTGACATATGGGTTGTCCTGCCTCAGGCAGCCCCTCGGTCGGCCGGATTCCAAACTCTGGGAGTGGCGTCGGCTGATGTCGCCTCCTCCCCGACATCAGAGCGGCTGGAGTATAAAAGCATCCGCCGGCACCATCTTCTTCAGTGTTTCTTGCCCCAGATGCCAGGTGCCCTCCAAGGAAGGCTAAATTTGTGACTGGATAAGCAAAAAATTCCAGACATGCACAACAGTAATAAACAGATACACCATAATAGATAACCCCAGCTGAAAAGTAGAGGGGGAATGGACCCAAGGGAAAAAAAAGCAGAGGGGTAGGAGGGAGGGAAAACCTGACTGCAGTTGCATATCTATCGGACATCTACATTTATGGTAGGTACAAAACTGTACTATGTCCTTCAAGAATGCAACTGCAGTCCTGACATATGGGTTGAATACCATAGCCAAGCTGGGGGTGGTAGGATCCAAGCTAGGGATGGTGTAGCTAAAAGACCCTGTAGGACTGCAGATGCAAAGCCTGCTCGGGATCTGGAGTATAAAGGCAGGCTGTAGTGTCTGGTAAATGTATGCACGGAGCTCCATGTAGCAGCCTCTAGAATGTCCTTTGTAGCCACTCCTCTTAGAAAGGCTGTGGATGTGGCTATAGCTCTGGTTGAGTGTGGCCTAATATTGGCTGGCACACCCTTTCCATGGAAGGAGTAACAGAATCTGATGCAGTGTCCAATCCATTTTGAAATTGTTTGTTTGGAGACTGCCTTTCCTTGCACTCCGGCAGCATAAGCTACAAATAGTTGGTCAGACTTCCTGGTGGTCTTTGTTCTGTCCAAGTAGTAGCGTAGTTTCTGTGTATGTCCAAAGTATGTAGCAGCTTTTTCCCTTTATTTTGAGGATTGGGGAAGAAAGTAGGCAGGTGAATTGCTTGATTTAGAGACACCCTGGATATCACTTTTGGCATGAAGGACTGGTCCTTAGAGAAACTCTGTCCTGATGAAAGATGAGAAAGGGAGGTACTGCCATGAGGGCCTGTATCTCAGAGACCCTTCTTGCTGAGGTAACTGCCAACAGGAAGACTGTTTTCCAGGAGAGAAATTGCATTTCTGAAGATGCTGCTGGTTCAAAAGGAGGAAAAGTTAATTTTTCCAAGACATAGTTGAGGTCCCATGCAGAAACTGGTGGTTTTCTGGGAGGTTTAATATTCTTTATCCCTCTTAGAAACTGTCTTAGCACGGGATGCGAAAACACAGGTGGGTCATAGTTGTAATATGCTGAGATTGCTGAAGCATGAATTTTAATGGAAGAATATGAGAGGCCACTATGAAACATTTCTGCCAAGTATTCTAATATCTGAGGTATGCTCATTACTAATGCATCCTGGCCCTTTTTGGTATTCCAGATGATGAATCTCTTCCATTTGGCAGAGTAGGTTTTTCTGGTGGAAGGTCTGCGTGCTTCCAGCAAGATTTCCTGAACCTTTTCGGAGAGGGGTACATGGGGCAAAGTCATATAACCCTCCAAGCTGTCAGTTGTAATGTTTGCAGGTTTTGATGAACAGTCCTGTAATTGTGTTGAGTTAGGAGCAATGGCCATTGGGGCAAGGGCCATGGTTTGATGCGAGTTATGCTCAGTAGCAAGGGATACCAATGCTGCCTCGGCCAGTCTGGAGCTATCAATATTCCCTTTGGTTGCTCTGCTTTGATCTTCAGTAACACCTTGGTGAGTAGTGGTAGAGGGAATGCATAGATTTTTAGGGCATTCCAGCTGAAGGAGAGCATCCGTTCTCCAGGCTAGAGGATGGTGTGTCCTTGAGCAGAACCTGTCCAGGTGGTGATTGTGATGAGAAGCAAAGAGATCTATGTCCGGTCTTCCCCATGCAGTTATTTGTGAGAAAATGTGTGGATGCAGCATCCATTCGTGTAGATCCATGAAATCTCTGCTCAACCTGTCTGCCAGAACATTGTCCTTGCCCAGAACAAACTGGGATTGGAAATGAATGTTCAGTTTCAGGGATTTTTCCCAAAGAGCCATTGTTAGTCTGCAGAGGGGATACGAGTGAGTGCCTCCTTGTTTGTTTATATACCACATGACCGTGGTGTTGTCTGTCCTTATTAGCAGATGGCCCTGGTGAAGAGATTTTCCAAAGGCTTCTATTGCATGCATCACTGCCAACATCTCTTTTTGATTTATGTGCAGAGGCATTTCCGTGGGAGTCCATTGACCTTGAATGCATCTGTCCTCCATGTGCGCCCCCCCATCCATGATCTGAGGCGCCTGTTGTAATGGTTTGACTTGCTTGAACCTTGTTGAAAGGCATGCCTTGGTTTAAATGGCTTGCTTGAGCCCACCACAAAAAATCCCTTTGCAGGCATGGGATGAGTGGTATTACGTCTTCTAGGTTGTGGCTGTGTTGAGACCATAAGCTTTCTCATTGTAGCTTTCTCATGTGTAGTCTTGCCAGAGGGATCAGAAGAATGCAAGATGCCATGAAACCCAGGGCCTGCAGGATCTTCCTTGCGGTCAGCTGGGTAACTTTTGCTAGGCTTTTGAAGTAATCTGGTAAATGCTGTTTCTCCTCTGTGAGGAAAGCCATTTGTGATTGTGTGTCCAGGTTTGCTCCTAGAAAAATAATCTTTTGGGATGGCAGTAGTCTTAATTTTTGAATGTTGACTCTGTACCCCAAAGCCTGTAGGTTTGTTTGCTGTCTGCTTGTATGAGGCAGTCGTCCAGGTAAGGGTATATTTGAATCCCTTGGAGTCTGCAATGTGCAACTACTGATGCCAGGCATTTCGTGAACACACTGGGCGCAGTAGATAAGCCAAACGGCAATGCTGAGAATTGATAATGCTCTGTTCCTGCAAGAAATCTGAGGTATCTTCTGCAGCTGTGTCTGATTGGGACATGCAGGTATGCCTCCTTGAGGTCCAGAGTAACCAGCCAAGACCCCTTGCCCAGCATGGGAAGGAGTTGCTGTTAACGTCAGCATTTTGAATTTTGGCACAAGAAAAGTGTTTAGAATGGACAAGTCCAGTATAGGCCTCCATTGCTTTTTCTTGGAACAAGGAACAGCCTTGAGTAGAATCCCTGGCCTTGTTCCTGAGGAGAAACTTTTTCTATAGCTTTTATTTGTAACAGCTTTGAAACTTGTAAGAGCCTCTGACCTTTGATTTTGTGGCAGGTTTGGCATGCCTTGTCTCGTTGGTAAGGTGTGGAAGTGGAACCTGTAGCCTCTGTCTATTATGTTCAGAATCCATTTGTCCTTGGTTAAAATGTGCCAGTTCTTTGAGAATAAGGATAATTTTCCGCCTAGAGGTGCTTCTCTTTGAGCCTTGGTAGGCGGAGTGAAAGTCAAGTCATTGTGATTGCCCTTGTGGTGCAGGTGAACTACCTGCGCCACTTCGCTGATTTGGTGGTTGCCACTGGCGGCCCCTGTAGGAGCCTCGGTATTGCCCTCTACCTCGAGCACGCCTGTTTTTTCCCCTTTGTAACTTGTCTGAGTCTGGAAAGGACCAATTCTTTGAAGGCCAATTCCTGCTGAATCTGGGGGGCTGAACCTGGAGGAAATCCTTGACAGTCTGTACTGATTTAGCCTTTTCCTCAATAGACTTCAACACATCCTGTGCATTAGCACCAAAAAGCTTCTGTTTTTCCAGAGGTGCATCCAGGAGCTTAACTTTAACATGGTCTGGCAGAGGCTGTTCTTTCAACCAAGCATGTCTACGAATAACGGCCCCTATCATGGCTGCCCTACATGAAGCTTCCAATGCATCATAACCACACTGAAAAAAATGATTGCTAACCTGCTGAGTGTTATGAACCAGATCCTGCAATGCCTTTCTATCTATAGGCTCAGGAGGCGCTAACTTTCTGCAAATCATCCATTAAGTAATCCTGGTACTGAAACATATGAAAAAGGCAGTTGAGTGACCTCATGGCAAGGGTGGAAGAGGTATAAACTTTTTTGCCCCATCTCTCCAGGGACCTAGCTTTCCTGTCAGCGGGCAGAGGGTTTTTGGCCGAGGAAGTAGCCACTACCTTGGGGCCCTGTGAAATAGTTTCAAGATCCACAGAGTGGGCCTTAAAGAGATGCTTATGGGTTTCAGGGACCCTGTAATATCTGTCAGGCTTGACAGGAGCAGGAGGGAGAGAATCAGGCGAAGCACTGGAGTCTGAATATACATCAAGGACATCCAGCACTGGAGGAATAGCTAAAGGCCTGTGTTGGGGTAGCTTAAGGAAGGTACGTAGCCTTTTCCTGGAGTCAGAAAATTCCTGACCCTGCCACTGAAAATGTTCTCTCATGGAGTGGAGTACTTCACCAAAAGAAATATCCTCTGGAGGAGAGGCAGAGGGAATAGAATCCTCAGCATCCGAGTCCTCATAGACCTGGAAGGATTCTTCCTGGGTGTCTGAGTGCTCTGAATCCCCAGAGGCTTCATCTGAAGAGAGGGTGTCTGTCTGCTCAGTTCTAGGCCTTTTATCTGCAGGCGGCTGAGAACCTCCGTCTGGGTGCGGCTGAGACCCTCTGATAAGAGAGATTAGATCTGCAGCAAGAGTCATGATCTATCAGAAGAGGGGCCCTGAACAGTAGGTTTAGGATGGGCCTTGGCCTGGCTGGCAGCCTTGGCACGTGCAAAGGCCTTGATGGACATGGATACCGGAGGCCTAGCTGCCCCACGTGCAGGGGTAACCTTGTCCACAGGAATGGTGTCGGGTAAATCTAGAGCTTCGGTTTCTGGTGGGAAATCAACAACCGGCACTGTTGTGGTCTCTGGGACCAAAGAACGCATTAACGCGATGTCGGCCTGGGGCGGTAGAATTACTGCTTCCGAAGGGACAGATGCACTCGCCGAGGGCTTAGGCGTGGTATCTGTGGACGACGCGGGCCGAGGATGACGGTCCCGGTCCTTGCGTTTTTTGGTAGCTTGTGTTGTCAGTTCCGACGGCATGATAAATGCGAAAGATTCGCCAAAAAAGTCTTCGGCAAATTCTGCCCGGCGCCTGAGTGTGCGCTTATTAAAGCAAGCACAGGCAGCGCAGGCCGAGACGTCGTGGTCTGGGCCCAGGCAAGGGAGGCAGTAAGAATGGAAGTCCTTATGAGGTATTTGTTTACCACAAGACAAACAATTATTAACTTTCAATTTTTTCTGACATCGGCTGAGGCAAGAAAAAATGTTCCCCAACGGGGGTACTTAGCTTTTAGATGACTTCGGTAACTGAAACACGGGAGCTGACCGACCGGCACTTGCGAACTGCTTCTGCGTCGGGCACTGCGCGGCAAGAAAGACTGAAGATGATGGCGCCGGCGGATGCCTTTATACTCCAGCCGCTCTGACTTCGGGGAGGAGGCGACATCAGCCGACGCCGGACCCAGACTTTGGAATCTGGCCGACCGAGGGGCTGCCTGAGGCAGGACAACCCATACGTCAGGACTGCAGTTGCATTCTTGAAGGACATCTGTACTATGTTCATCGTGTTACCCTGCTGCAGTCATCACACTTGGGTTGAGTCCCAAAGCTAAGGAAGGGTGGAGGCATCAGAGGGTTAGTGGAGGCAATGAGGCCCTGCAAAACTGCAGTGGTGAAGCCTGCCCTAGACTTAGGATAAAGAGGTAAGTGATGGTGTTTGGTGAAGGTGTGTACAGAACTCCAAGTTGCAGCTTCTAAAATTTCCTTGGTAGGAACCCCCCTGAGAAAGGCTGTAGAGGTAGCTGTTACCCTGGTAGAGTGGGATCTAATGGTAGGAGGAACTGTTTTCCCATGATGGGTATAACAATCGTATGCAATGGCCTATCCATTTAGAAATGGTTTGCTTGGATATGGCTCTCCCCTTGAGATGCTGTAGCATAGGAAAAAGAGCTGATCAGTTTTTCTGAAAGCCTTAGTTTTATCCAAGTAGTAACGAAGCTGCCTGTGAATGTCCAAGGAATGCAGGAGTCTCACCTTTGTTCTGTGGACTGGGGAAGAAAGTGGGTAGGTGGAGGATTTGATTTAAAGCTACACTGGAAACCACCTTAGGCATGAAGGAGGGATTAGTTCGTAGAGAAACTGCCTTGATGAAAAATGAGGAAAGGTTCCACTGCCATAAGTGCCTGTAATTCTGAGACTCTCCTAGCAGAAGTTATTGCCAGGAGCAGGGCAGACTTCCAAGATAGGAACTGAAGGTCTGCAGAAAAAGCTGGTTCAAAGGGAGGTAGCGTTAGTTTTTCCAGAACAAAGTTGAGGTCCCATGTTGGTTTAGGAGCTCTTCTAGGTGGTCTAATGTATTTTGCCCCTCTGAGGAACAGTCTTAGAAGAGGATATGAAAATAAAGGTGGATTTGTGTCGTAGTGAGCTGAAATAGCTGAAGCATGGATTTTAAATGAGGAGAAGGATAGTCCTTTATGCAACATCTCGGCTAAATACTGCAGAATGTGAGGCATATGAGGCAGAGTTGTGTCTTGGCCTTTAGCTTAGTTCCAAGCAGAAAACCTTTCCATTTGTCCAAGTAAGCCTTCCTGGTGCTTGGCCTCCTGGCTTCTAGAATAACATCCAGTACTGCTTGTGAAAGAGGGGCTGGTTGGATGCTTAATTGATTTGCCATGCAGCCAGGTTTAAGGTTTTGATTTGGCTGTGTAGAATTTGCTTGTCTTGCTGCGCGAGCAAATGAGGTATTTGAGGCAATATCCATGGTGGGCTGTGAGCTATATTCTTTAATAGCGGGTACCAGTGCTGGCGTAGCCAGTCTGGGGCTATGAGAATCAGTCGAGGTTTCTCCTTTTTGACCTTCAAAAGAACCTTTGTGAGAGGAGGTAATGGAGGAAAGGCATATGCTGTCAGGTTTTTCCAACTGAAGGAGAGAGCATCCACTTTCCAAACTTGATGTTGGAATGTCCTTGTACAAAATTTTGTCAGTTGGTAGTTTTGAGGACTGGCAAACAGGTCTATATTTGGTAGGCCCCATCTTTGAGTTATCATTGTAAATATTTGTGGGTCTAGTTTCCACTCGTGGGGATCTTTGATGTTTCTGCTTAGGTAGTCTGCCAATGTGTTTTTCTGTCCTGGCAGGAATTGAGCTTGTAACTGGACTTGGTAGGCCAGAGCTGTGTTCCATAGGATTATTGCTTGCCTGCAAAGAGGGTAGGAACGTGTGCCCCCTTGTTTATGTACCACATTACTGTGGTGTTGTCCATCTTTATTGCAAGTTGTCGTGGCTGTAGTAGATCCTTGAAGGCCATCAGAGCTTTCCGTACAGCTAGCATCTCTTTTTGGTTTATGTGCAGTTTTCTTTGTTCTGCAGTCCATAGGCCTTGAATGCATTGCCCTGCCATGTGTGCCCCCCAGGCATAGTCTGAAGAATCTGTTGTGACAGTTTGCCTGGATGGGGGCAAGGTGAAAGGCTGACCCTTGTTGAGGTGACATGCCTGTGCCCACCATAGAAATTCCTGTTGAAGGCAGGGAACGACAGATATCACGGTGTCCCAGCTGTGGCTGTGTTGAGACCATACGCTTTTTAGGTACCACTGTAATTTCCTCATATGCAGTTTTGCAAATGGTATTATCAGAATGCAAGATGCCATGAAGCCAAAAGCCTGCAGAATTTTTCTTGCAGTTATTTGGGTCTTTGTTGCCATTGTCTTGAAATATTGAGTCAGTTGTAATTGCTTGTCTGGTGTAAGATAAGCCTTCTGGGCCGTTGTGTCCAAGCTGGCACCCAGGAATGTCATTTTTTGTGAGGGTACTAGTTTTGACTTCTTTTCGTTTACTGTGTACCCCAGACAATTTAGTAGATGCTTCACAAAAGCCAGATGTTGTAAAAGAATGTCTTTTCTTTCTGCTTGGATGAGGCAGTCGTCCAGGTATGGATATATTTGAATTCCTCTGTCTGCAGTATGCGATTACTGGTGCCAGGCATTTTGTGAAAACTCTGGGCGCAGTAGATAAGCCAAAGGGCAGTGCAGAGAATTGATAATGGGTTGAACCTGCAATGAAACGGAGGTATCTTCTGCAACTTTGACAGGGACATGCAGGTATGCCTCCTTGAGGTCCAACGTTACCAGCCATGCTTCCTTGCCCAACATGGGAAGTAGCTGCTGTAGTGTTAGCATCTTGAATTTGGGAACTTGTGTTTAGAGTTGAAAGGTCCAGAATTGGTCTCCAAGAATTTTCTTTTCTGGGTACTGGAAAGAGTCTTGAGTAAAACCCTTGGCCTTGTTCTCGAGTTGGTACCCTTTGAATGGCTCTCATGGCCATGAGAGCTGTAATTTGTTTTTGCGCCTCTGCCCTTTGATTTTGTGGCAGGTTTGGCATTCCTCTTTATTGGCACGGTGTGAAAGTGGAATCTGTATCCTCGTAAAATTATGTCTAGGACCCATTTGTCCTTTGTGACCATGTGCCAGTTGTCTGCAAATAGTGCTAGTTTCTCCCCCCCCCCCCCCCAAGGGGGCTGACAAAACAGCTTTGTTTGGTCAGCTGAGGTGCAAGTCATTGAGTTTGCCTTCTGGTGGGTTGAGACCCGTCTTCTCCTCCCTTCTGGGTTGGAGTGCCCCATTGGCGAGGCTTATACTGAGCTTGTGGTTGTCCTCTGACCCTTGGGCGCCTGTATTTACCCCTTAGAGGTCTGTCGGTGGCTGGAAAGTACCAATTTTTTTGTTGGCCAGTTTCTGCTGAAGCGAGGGGGTTGTACTTGTAGGAAATATTTGACTGCTGCATTGATTTCGCCTTATCTTCCATTTTCTTTAAAACTTCTTCTGCTTTAACACCAAAAAGAACATTCTGCTGTAAGGGTGCATCTAGTAGTTTTGCTTTAACATGATCAGGCAGACTTTGTTCCTTTAACCAGGCATGCCTACGTATAACTGATCCAGTGACAGCTGCTCTGCAGGAGGCCTCTAAAGAATCAAACCCACATTGTAAGGTATGTTTGCCCACCTGCCCAGCGGTGTGCAAAAAATCCTGTACTTCTTTCAATTCAGATTTGAGGGAGGGAGGTTATCTTTTGTTTTAACTGAGAGATCAGAAATTGCTGATAGTTAAGCTTATGAAATTGACAATTTAGTGCTCTCGTAGTTAAAGTGGCTGAGGTGTAAACCTTCCCCCCCCCCCCCCCATCTGTCTAGTGCTCTTGAATCCCTTTCAGAAGGTACTGGATTTTTAGCCATGGAAGCCTTAGCCCCCTTGGGACCCTGAGAGATGGTCTCTGGGGTCAGCTACTGGGCTTTTGTAAAGGAATTTGTGGGAATCAGGTACTCTGTAGTATCTGTCAGGCTTGGCCGGGGCAGGAGGTAGGGAAGTCAGGGTTGAAACTGGATTCTAAATAGACATCATCCACAATGTCCAAAACAGGAGGGATGGCTAGAGGTCTGTGTTGGGGGAGTAAAAGAAACTGAGCCTTTTCCTGGAATCAGAGTAATCCTGACCTTCCCAGTGAAAATGTTCCCTCAGTGTGTAAAGTTTCCCCAAAAGAGTAATCTTCTGGTGGGGAAGCTGAGGGAGTATAGTCCTCAGCATCAGAATCTTCATAAGGAGAGAAGAAATAGTCTTGGTCCTCAGAGGAATCCGAAGAAATAAACAGTTGTTCAGAGGAAGCAGAATCTTCCTCTTTAGGCTTTTTGTCAGGAGGAGGCTGAGAACCCCTGATAAGAGAAATCAAATCTTTAGCCATTTTGAGCATCTGTTTCTTAGGCATAGGGCCTTGAACAGGAGACTGAAGTGAAGCCTTTTTTGATTTAGGAGTCTTCGACTTGGAAAACGTTTTGACTAAGAGTCGGTCTGAAAACGCCTTCAGAAAGAGATGGCGTTTCAGAAGGACCGACATCCTTGGAAGGTAAATTGTCGGAAGGGCCTGAAGTAAAAGGCTGCGTCGGCCTAGTACATTCCAGTAAAATATCTGTAACGGCCTCAGGTTCCAGAACTGCGGTAGTCAGAGGCTGCGTTGGAGCCTCACTGATAACTGGAGAACCGGAGACCGGATCAACCGAGGCCTCGGAATCGGGCTTAGGCCTGGGCTCTCTGTCCTTGTCCCTGCGCTTTTTGTGCACGCCGGTAGTCGGTAGCTCCGACGGCATGTTATAGTTACATTTTCTACCAAAAAAGTGTTGTGCGAAATCAAATAGTCCTTTAATGGTACGTTTATTAAATCTAGCACAAAAATGACAAGTGACGTCGTGATGAGGGCCTAGGCAAGGTATGCAATAAGAATGAAAATCCTTGAGGTATTTGCTTCCCACAAGAAATACAATTGTTAACTTTTTCTGACATCGGTCTGAGGCAAGAAAAGTTTCCCCAACGGGGTACTTAGCTTTATAGAAGACTTCAGTCTGAAATTCGAATCAGACAATCTCAGGAGTCTGCCGACCGGCACTTGCGAACTGCTTCTGCTTCGGGCACCACGCAGCAAGAAAGACTGAAGAAAATGGCGTCCGTTGCAATATATGTACCCCTGGCGCACTGACGTCAGGGATGAGGCGACAGCAACCGACGTCGGACCAAGACTTAGGAAATCCGGCAGACTGCGGGACCGCCTGACGACAGGATATCCCAAGTGTGATGACTGCAGCAGGGTAACACGATGAACATCTGACTACTAGCTTAACGGAAGCGTCGTCGGTAGGTTTGGACCTGTGCAGTCTATTTTTTCAGAAGATCTGTTGTCGGATGGCTTACCGAAGCCATATCGGAATTAGAGGACTGTAAGCAAAAATATCTGGCTACAATAAGGGCCAGACGACTGATAGCTCTAGCTTTGAACAAAGCACAGAAGCAACAATGGGGGAAGTCGTGGTCTGGGCCTAAACAAGTGACAGAAAGAATGGAAGTCTCCATGTGGTATTTGCGATCTCCAATGAGGTACTTAGCTAAGAAGACTTCAACTTCAAGTCGGTAGACAAAACTCAGGTAGCGGCCGAACAGCACTTATGCGAACTGCTTCTGCTTCCGGCTCCACGGCAAGAAAGACTGATGTAATGGTGTCAGCTGCCTTACTTTATACTACCGATGACCTGACGTCAGTCCTGAAGTGACCGGAAGGGACGCAGAAATACTAAGTCTCTAGGATTCAGGTCGGCCGAGGGCTACCCTGGTGGGGATAACCCAAATGTGATTACTGCAAAAGTGAAACACTAACCATCAATTCTCTCTAAGCAAGCATTAAAGAGCTACACACCTTTGCATTCTTAGGCTAGGACTTGCTCCTCAGTCAAGAATGTCTACTGATTATGGGCTCAACAGATACAGCCCTATGTGGAATCCACAGCATCACATCCAATTTTTAAGGCTTCTTTTCACCTTAGTTGGGACTTGAAGAGCAGAACTAAAGGTTTCATCCTGTACCCCTGAACTACCATTCAAGTACAAATTTTCTTCCCAAACCTATCATGCAAGCTACTTTCCCAGTTATAGGAAGAGTACTGCAACCAGGAGCAAGGTTTTTGTACAAAAACGTGTGTCACATCCTATAATCAAGTCCGGCCTCTTGAAAGTGTGGGACATTAGTTCAGTTTTGGTTGGGAGGGACATACTAGGGGCAGACAGCATGTCAGACACTTATGCTGCATCCACCAAAAGCCTCTGCTGCAACAAACCTCAAGGCCAATACTCCTGGACCTAGAAGTCTTTGGCAATACCTAGTTTTAGGATCACGACTTCTTTGGGACTTTTTCCTATATTGTTTTTAAGGGACAGCCAATCCATTCCACTCCGCTGATGTAGATTCACTTGCACTGTGTATCAAGAGAGAAGGGTCTTCAGTCAGCTATGCACAGTGAGCCTAGTAGCTTCTCATATTAGTCAGAGACAAGTCCTAGCAAATATAACAATTTGTGAATTTGTGCAATACACCCGAACAATATAAACACTGATCAATCTTTGAGGACTGACAGCTGCAGGGACACTGGTTACTCTTCTCTGCTGCCAACAAAGTTGTAAACCACCTTGTAGGGAGTTTGCTCCTCAGATAGTCACTAAAAAGCACAGTTGTGTACACTTACCATAAATGTAGATGTTAGAGAGTATTCACTGTTGCAGTCATTATATTTGGGCAATATGCTGGCAGGATGCCCTCAGTCGGCCTGAATAACAAAGTCTTGGGCCTTGCATCGGTTGCTATCTCCTCTTCCATGACGTCAGGGGTATAAAAACATGCAGCAGATGCCATTTTAATCAGTTTTTCTTGCCCCAGATGTCAGGTGCCCCCCCCCCCCCCCCAAATGGGGAGCAAAAAAAAATTTTTTTTTATATAATATATCTAAATATATAATATATCTAAATATATATATATATATATATATATATATATAATATATATATTATATATTTTATATATATATATATATATATATATATATATATATATATATATATATATAAATATAATATATATTATACATACATAAATATCTGTGTGTGTGTGTGTGCACGCAAGTATTTTAGAACACAAAAAATTTACCTTCAACTGTAAGAAAATACACCAGAAAGGCTTTTGAGCATAGTGAAGGAAAGAAGTATAATAGAGAAGAAAGGAGGCTGGCGAGTGGGTAACCCGGACTGCAACAGTGAATACACCAACATCTACATTTATGGTAAAGTGTATACAACTGTACTATGTTAGTGTTTCACTGCTGCAGTCATGGCATAGAATTCCAAAGCTATGGATGGGAGGATGGAATTAAACAGCATTAGGAGCAGCTATAAGGCCCTGCAGGACAGCAGTGGCAAAGCCTGCCCCGGATTTAGAAGAGAAGTAACTTTTAGTTATGTACTTACCATAACTTTAGATGTATAGGATCCATCTCGCCTACATTCTCTACAGATGGGTTCTGAGCCGATCCTCGGCTCCGACTCTGCACGCTATACAATAGAACGAAGTCTCTTATTGGCCGAGTTACCTCATATCCCAGGATGCACCACTACTGCTTCCCCAGATCTTGTTTGTCCGCACACATGCACACACACAGACTGTTGTTATAACATTGCCCGGTGTTTCAAGAGAGGAAACAGATGAATTCGGCCTCCAAGGCAGGGGGAAGGAGGGTGGGTTATTAGGAATGTAGGCGAGATGGATCCCATACATCTAAAGTTATGGTAAGTACATAAAGATGTAATGTGATCCTATCTCGCCTACATTCTCTACAGATGGGACAGCGTCCCTAGAACCTAATTCCTGGGTGGCTCACTGGAAAACGGTCCAGAGAACCGTGGAACCGAAGGAAGCTCGACCCCTAGATGCCACATCCAATTTGTAGCGAGAAATAAAGGTGTGTAGAGAAGACCATGTAGCAGCTGCACAGATGTCATTAATAGAGAGCTTGGAATGAAAGGCTGCCGAAGTGGCCATCGCCCTGGTAGAATGAGCTTTCACTGGAACTGCAAGCTCCTTATTTGAAATGCTATAAATATGACTGATACGGTCTCTGATCCACTTGGCAATAGTAACTTTCGTGACGCCTTTGCCCAATTTACTGTCCGAAAAGGACACAAACAGTTGATCTGATTTTCGTGCTTGGTGTGTCCTATCCAAATAGAAACGTAATTGTCTGTGCACATCTAAGCTGTGAAAGGCATACTCAGCTCTGTTTGAATACTTAGGGGAAAAAAAAACGGTAATTCCAGTGATTGTTGCAAACAAAAGTTAGAACAGACCTTTGGTATAAAGGATGGGTTTTGGTCTAAGATACTCTATCCTTGTGAAATACCAGGTATGGTGGTTTGACAGATAAGGCTTGAAGCTCTGAAACTCGCCTGGCTGATGTAATAGCAACTAGAAGGGCAGTCTTCCAAGAAAGAAATTTTAAGTCACAGGTTGCTGCCGGCTCAAAGGGAGGTGCGGTCAAAGCACCTAACACTACGTTAAGGTCCCATGGTGGTGCGGGATGAGATATAGGGGGTCGTAGAAGCCAAGCTCCTTTAATAAAAGCTTTGCACAACTTGTTGCTCATTAAAGGTGGTTCTATGCTCTCGTGAAAATTGGAAATAGCCGCCAATTGAACTTTGATGGTAGACACCGAACAACCCTGGTTGAACAGGGAAGTTAAAAACTTCAGGACCTCTGACAGAGGCTGTCATAGGGTCTAATCCTCAGAGTTGGGCCCAAATAGCAAACCTCTTCCATTTACTGCTATACATCTTTTTAGTAGAAGTCTTGTGGGCTGAGGACAAAATATGCATGACTTCAGGGTCGAAAGAATGGCTCCTAACTATGTTCGGAAGAGGAGTAGCCAAGCTGCTAGCTTCAATGAATGGAGGGACTGATGGAGCTGTCCTGACTGATGCGTCAAAAGGTCCGGAACTTGGTCCAGGAACCAGGGACCCTCCAATGCATATTTGTGAAGAAAGGGGAACCAGACTTGACTAGGCCAGTATGGGGCGATTAGAATCATTTTGCTTTCCAAGCGAATCGCCTTCTGAATCACCTTGGGGAGAAGAGGAACCGGTGGGAAGGCGTATAGGAGGCCGGAGGGCCAAGCTTGGGCCAGAGCATCCTTGGGGATATCCCCCGGAACTGGGGTGAGAGAGAACTACTGCTGGCATTTTGCATTGAGGGGAGTTGCGAAAAGGTCGCAACATGGAGCTCCCCATCTCGTGAAAATCTGTGTTACCACTCTGTTGTTCAAGGACCATTCGTGAGGGGAGAGAATAGTCCTGCTCAGTCTGTCGGCTATCACATTTGATCTCCCCGGAATGTGTGTTGCCGCTAGAAAATGTTTGGTAGCAATCGCCCAATCCCATACTTTCATGGCCTCTCTGCAAAGGGGGTAAGACCTGGTCCCTCCTTGCTTGTTCAAGTACCAGACTACCGACATGTTGTCGGACTGATTGGCAATCGTACCCTGGGGGAGGTGATCGTTCAGTGCTTGCAACGTTAAAAGCACCGCCCTCATTTCCAGGATATTGATGTGGAGGAGACTGAGTGCCACGTGCCTTGGACCGACCTGCCCAGATAATGCCCCCCCCCCACCCTGTCTGGGAGGCGTCCGTAGTCAACGTGGCCGAGGGGGATGGGGGGACGAAGGGACGCCCCTGATCCAGGTTGGAGGAAAGAAGCCATTAACGAAGATCCTGTTTGCATGTCTGATCAAAATGTGGTGACTGAGGGGAAGGTCTTGATAAGACCACTGGACTGAGAGGAGCCACTGGAGTAACCTCATATGCAACCTTGCCAAGGGGACGAGAAGAATGGTGGCTGACATGGAACCCAACAGCTGAAGGACCATTCTCGCTGGAGCGCGACGTCTGAGGAGTAACGCCCGAACCTGAGACTGCAATGTTGCTATCCTTTCTGCAGGAAGATAGACTCGCATCTGCCTTGAGTCTATTTCTGCACCAATAAACAGAATACGCTGTGATGGCAGAAATACGGATTTTGTCCAATTGAAGGCGATTCCTAAGGAGTTGCCTAGGGAGATAGTGGCTGCTAGAGTTTTTAAGAGTAGATGCCTGGAGGTGGCAGTTTGGAGCCAGTCGTCTAGGTATGGAAACACCTGGAATCCTAGACTTCTCAGGTGAGCAGTCACCAATGCCAAACATTTGGTGAACACCCTGGGGGCTGTGGTGAGACCAAAGGGCAGTTCACGGAACTGGAAATGACTGTCTCCTAGGCTGAAGCGCAAGTGTCTCCTTGAAGCCTGATCTATCAGAATGTGATAATAGGCGTCTGAGATCTATGGAGCACATCCAAACACCCTTCAACAGAGGGAGAATGGTTTGCAAGGTGACCATCTGGAATTTGGACGTTTTCACTGATCGTTTTAACCTGCTGAGATCCAAAATGGGCCTCAAGTCCCTGGTCTTTTTTGGTACCAAAAAGAATCTTGAGTAAGTCCCTGATCCGGCCTGATCTGCAGGGACAGGTTGGAGGACTCCTTTTTGAAGCAGCTTTGAAATTTCGATGGCTGCCAGATCCCGTTGACTGGGTGGCGGGTCCGGGATTCTTTGGGATGGTGGGGGGGGTTGAGAGAAGGGAATGGTGCAACCTCCGGCGATGATTCTGAGCACCCATTGGTCCTGAGTGATACTTTCCCAGGCCTTTAGGTGCCTCGAAAAACAACCGACTGGCTCCGGAGCTGCACAGTCTGGCACTCCTTCAGGGATGCTGGAAGGAGGAGGAGCCACGAAAGGACTCGCGGTCTCCAGTGTTGTAGGGGCCTCCGCCTCTGGGACGGAGTCTCCCTGAAAAATTTCCCCTTCCTCTGCCTCTAGAAGGGGAATCGCTCTGCTGCGACAGTAAGGCTTTTGAGACTTACGGAACCACATTTTCCCTCCTCTTCGAGCCTTGGGATAAGGTCTGAAGGGAGTGGAAAACCGGGCCCCTACAGCAGTTAAAGTCTTACCCTCCTGTTCGCAGCGAGTCAAAGTGTCCTTAACCTTGGGTCCAAACAGGGAGGACCCATCGAAGGGGGCGTCGGCAAAGGAAGACTTAAAGGCCTCCGCAAAGTGACACAGGCGTAGCCAGGCTTGTCTCAGTTGAGCAACACCTGTGCCCGCCGCTCTGCTCGCTCCTTTGGCTGCATACGAAATGAGCCTCATGGACGAGTTGGATAGGGAGGACAGGGTAGCCAACTGGGAGTTAACAGTCTGGGCTAACTGCTCAGGTAAGTTACCGGAGAGAGTATCTTAAAGCTCCTTGACCAGATCCCTCTGCAGTCTCGTAAAATGTGTCAAGTAGTTCAGAGACATTAATGTAAAGGTTGCTGAAGCAAGGGTGCGCTTCCCGTACAGATCCATGCTCCTAGACTCATTAGGAGGATGGACGGACGTTGAAGCCTCTGCCACATGTTGTTGGGTGGCAGATGCCACCACCAAGGCATCTACAGCCACACCTTTGGAAAGAAAGTCCTTATCAGGGGGTGCCGAAAGGAATTTATTGGGGCGAGCTGGCACCGGTTCAACAGAGTCCGGGTGTTCCCACGCCCTTAGAGAGATCAAATCCAGGAGCTCATCGAAGGGCGGAGACACCCAGGAGGCGGAGGGCTGAGCCCTGAAGGCCTTGAGGAACACAGACTCCTCAGCAGAAGGGGGTTTGGACTGCCAGTTGCCTCGTTGCTTAAGGATTTCCAAGATGTCCACAAAGGATACATCATCCGAGGACGACTTGGGGGACCCCTCTGCATCATCGAGGTCAATATCCAAGGTGAGAGACTCATCAGGGGAGTCTACGTGCTTCCTCTTGCACTGTCTCTTCCTCGGGGGTTCCTCCGAAGACGTTTCGGAGGGACCTCCCGGAAGAAGGGAACCCCCGATGGGGGTAACCTCAGGCCCAAGGGCTCCGCTGTCATGAGACAGGGGGATTGCAAAGGAACCAGTCTCCATGCCAAGGGAAGGTGGTGGTGAGATGGTAGAAGTGGCCAGGGAGGATTTGGCCAAGGCACTCCTCATGGCCTTGAAGGCAGGACTCCAGAGTCCTGGGAAGGTTCAACCCCCGAGGCCACAACAGCAGTCGGAACTCCCGCCGCCGACGCACCGAGAGAGGCTCGGAACCGAAAGGATCAGTCCCGAAGCGTCCCCCCCGGGGCCGACAGAGGAGGTCCACGTACCAAACACTGTCCCGAAGGGCGGGGTTGGAGTTAGGGTTGGAACCGACCAGACAACCTCCACCGGCTCCACCAACACAGACTCCAACTGCGCCGAAGCTGCTGGAGGAGGAATCGAGATGGCGGGGTGGGAAACCGGCTCCGGAGCAGACTGGGCTGGAGCTGAGATCAACTTTTAAAAGACCGGAGACTGAAAAAGCCTTTGAAGCACCCTGTCTACATCAGAATCAGACATCCTAGACGACCGAGAAGAGACCGACCGGGTCCGAGTCGACTTCTCCGCCGGCTCCGAAAGACTGGGGGACCGGCTCCGTATGGTTTCGTGAAGTATCGGCGCCGAGGGAGATTTCACTACCACTGCAATTTCCCTCGGAGCCTATGTGGACTTCGGCACCGAAGGGGAAGAATCTGAGCGGGCAACCTTCATCGGCTCCGCAGGCAGTGGAGTCGATGGAGATGACTCGCCTCTCGGCTCCGAAACCAGAGGAGTCGAGGCTGGAGACATCGAGGCAGACCGTTCCGCCCTCGGCTCCGAAGTCAGTGGAGCAGACGGAGAAGCCTGCCTTGACTTTTTTGCTGCCGGATCAGACAGGCTGGTCGGACCGAAGATTTTTTCTTCCTCGACGGGGAAGATGGGGCTTCCTCAAAGGAAGGGGTAATAAGCCCTTTCAAAATCAACTTATTTTTCCTCTCTGAGCATGCGAGAGGAAAAAGTGTGGCAAACACTACAGGATTCCTGGAGGTGCTTCGGCCCCAAACAGTATACACAGAGAATGGTCGTCCGTAATGGACATTTTATAATTGCATTTAGAACATTTTTTAAATCCTGATAGCCTATGTTCTTTCGACATGGCTATCTGCTTCGACACTGAACTTCAAAGAGAAAACTAAACACGTAGGCTAGGGCAAGGACCCTCTAACTTAAACGGGATCACTTACCACCAACAAAAATAATACAATTTTACCACAATTTTCAACTACACAGTCACAGAATAAGTAGCTGTTTAACAGTTCTAAGGCGCGTGGGCTAGGGCAAGGCCCCTCTAACTTAAACGGGATCGCCCGTTTACTGTAAAAAAAAAAATACAATTTTTCCACAAAATTTTTAAAGTACACAGTCACACAACAGTAAGTAGCTGTTAAAACAGCTTTTGGGTAAGTTTTAGCGAAGTCTGACAGAAAAATAATCACCAAGAGGCACTTAGCTCAGCCAAGTCCGAGACCACGTCTATGCTGTAGAAGCGGCAAACGAGATCTGGGGAAGCAGTAGTGGTGCATCCTGGGATATGAGGTAACTCAGCCAATATGAGACTTCGTTCTAATGTATAGCGTGCCGAGTTGGAGCCGAGGATCGGCTCCAAACCCATCTGTAGAGAATGTAGATGAGATAGGATCACATTACATCTTATGTTTTGTGAACGTATGAACTGAGCTCCAAGTAGCAGCTTCAAAAATGTCTCTGGTAGGAACCCCTCTGAGAAAGGCTGCAGAAGTAGAAGCAGCCCTGGTGGAATGGGATCTGAGCTCTTGGGCACAGGTTTACCATGGTGCATGTAGCAGAAACTAATACAATGGCTTATCCATTTTGAAATGGTCTGCTTTGATATAGCCTTCCCCTCTGTTCCTGCAGCAAATGTCACCAGTAGTTGCTCAGACTTTCTTAGAGATTTTGTTTAAGTAGAATCTTAGTTGTCTGTGTACATCGAATGAATGCAGAATTCGCTCCCCCTTGTTCTGCGGATTTGGGAAAAAAAAGTTGGCAGGTGAATGGTCTGGTCAAGAGCCTCACTGGATATTACCTTAGGCATAAAAGAATGATTGGTCCCGACGGCCACCCTGTCAGAGTAAAAGGTAATTAAAGGCTCCACTGCCATGAGAGCCTGTAGTTCTGAAACCCTTCTAGCTGAAGTGACTGCTAAAAGAAAGGAGTCTTCCAAGAAAGAAATTTTACGTCTGCAGTAGTTCTTAAATTTTTGGCCCCTGTGAGGTACTGCTTTAGCAGGGGATGAGAAAAAAGAGGCTCTGTGTTGTAATGATCTAAGATGGCAGAGGCATTGATTTTTATAGAAAAAAAGATAGGCCCTTGTGAAGCACCTCAGTTAAATATTGCAAGATCTGAGGAATATTGGGCATTGCTGTGTTTATTCCTTTTGCTTGGTTCCAAGCACAATCTCTTCCATTTATCAGCATAAGATTTTCTAGTACTAGGCATTCTAGCCTCCAAAATGACACCCATCAAAGGTTTACTGAGAGATGTGATTGGTGAAATTAGTTGATTAGCCATGCTACAAGATTCAGAGTTTGGAGCAGAGTGTGCAGAATTTGATAGTTCTGCTGAGACAATAGATGAAGTGTGAGGAAAGTACCACGGAGGAAGGTGTGACATTCCTTAGAAGCAGGTACCAGTGTTGGCGAGGCCAGTCCGGAGCAATCAGAATCATTTTTGGTTTTTCCTGTCTGACTTTTAATAAGACCTTTGAGAGCAGAGGCAGAGAAGGAAAGGCATAAACGGATAGGTTTTTCCAGCTGAAGGATGGAGTATCCACTTTCCAAGCTTTTTTGTGATGAGTTTTTGTGCAGAATTTGTCCAAACTGATAGTTTTGGGGAGAGGCAAAGATCTATGTCTGGGATCCCCCATTTTCTTGTCAACATGCTGAAGATTTGTGGATCCAGTTTCCATTTTCCATTCATGTGGGCTCATAAGATTTCTGCTTAGGTCGTCTGCCAGAGTATTTTGCTTTCCTGGCAGGAATTGAGCTTGAAGATGTATTTGGTAAGTCAAGGCTGTGTTCCACAAGGCCATGGCTAGTCTGCAAAGGGGGTAGGAATGTGTACCCCCCCTCCTGCTTGTTTATGTACCACATAACTGTGGTGTTGGTCTTTATCAGTAGTTGTCCTGGATGAAGCAAGTCCTTGAAGGCTGTCAGTATTCTGAACAGCTAGCAATTCTTTCTGGTTGATATGCAGATGCATTTGATTTGGCCTCCATTCGCCCTGAATGCATCTCCCTGCCAGATGGGCCCCCCAAGCATAGTCTGATGAGTCTGTAGTCAGGGTTTGGGTGGCAAAGGGTGGGAGTGAATGACAAGTCCCTTGTTTTGGTGACATGCCTCTGCCCACCAATGGAACTCCTGTTGCAGGCAGGGAATGAGAGAAATCATTGTTTCCAGACTGACAATGTTGACTCCATAAATTTTTTTAGGTACCATTGAAGTTTCCTCATATGCAGTCTTGCATATGGAATTAGTAGAATGCAGGATGTCATGAACCCCAAAGCCTGCAGAATTTGTCTTGCAGATAGCTGGGTTTTTGTTGCAACTTGTTTGAAGTATGTTAACTGAATTTGTCTGGCGTGAGGTACGCCATCTGGGCAGTTGTATTCAAGCTTGCACCCAGGAATGTAATTTGAGAGGGTACCAGTTGTGATTTATTTTTGTTTATGGTGTACCCTAGGCATGTTAGCCTTTTTACAAACGCCAGATGTTGGAGCATCCTTGTCCTCTGCCTGAGACAATCATCCAGATATTGGTAAATTTGAATGTTTGTCTGCAAAACGCAATTACTGGTGACAGGCACTTTGTGAAGACCCTGGGTGCAGTAGAGAAGTCAAAGGGCAGTGCAGAGAATTGGTAATTCAAATAGCCTGCTTTGAAGCGGAGGTATCTTCTGCAAGATTCCCTGATTGGGATATGCAGGTATGCTTCTGAAGTCTAGAGTTACCAACCAGGCATCCTTGCCTAGCATAGACAGTAGCTATTGCAGAGTCAGCATATTGAATTTTGGAATGTCCAGGAAAGTGTTTAGAATGGATAAGTCCAGAATTGGACGCCATGATTTGTCTTTTCTGGGTACCAGGAAAAGTCTTGAATAAAAACCTTGCCCTTTTTCCTTTTCTGGTATTGGATGAATAGCCCCCATATCCATGAGGGACATGATTGGGCCTCTGCCCACTGATTTGGGGGCAGATATGGCCATCCATTGGGAATTGGCAACGTGTGGAAATTAAATCTGTATCCCTGGGATACTATATTTAAGTCCCACTTGTCCTGGGTAGTTAGATGTCAATTTTGAGCATGAAGTGCTAGTCCCCCCCCAAAGGGGCTGCCAAAAGATAAGTGCTTGGAAATGGTAAAGGAAAGTCATGGAGACTGTTTACCGTAGGGTGGTGTGCTTTGCTACCTCCTGATTTGGAGGTGGAGGCACCCCATTGTTTGGCCCTATAAGATCCTTGTTTCTGAAACCTGACTGAAACCTGGAGCCTTTGGAGAGTCTGGGTTTGACCTGAGCGGCTCTGCTGGACACTGGAAAGGACCAATTCTTAAGTAGGCCAGTGCCTACTGAACCTGGGTGGCTGCACTTGCAAGAAATCTTTTACAGTTTGCATAGATTTAGCTTAGTCTTCCATCTTTTTTAAAACCTCTTCTGCCTTATTACCAAACAGACTGTCCTGCTGTAAAGGAGCACCCAACAATTTAGCTTTAACATGACCAGGCAGATTTTTGCTCCTTGAGCCAAGCATGCCTTATCACAGATCCAGTTATGGCGGCCCTGCAAGAGGCCTCCAAGGAATCAAAACCACATAGCAAAGTATGCTTTCTGACTTGTTCAGCTGAAAGCAATAAATCCTATAACACTATTTTCCACACAATCAGAAACCAACATCATTTTCTGTTTTAGTAAGACCATGACATGCTGTTGATATTTAAGCATATGAAGTTGGCGGTTTAAAGCCCTGACTGCCAGGGTTGCAGATGTATAAACCTTCTTATCCCATCTATCCAGCGCCCTGGAGTTTCTTTCTGAAGGGGTAGGATTTTTGGCTGTAGAAGCCTTAACACCCTTGCGACACTGAGAAATATAGTTTCAGGGTCAGCAGCAGGATTTTTGAAAAGAAATTTGTGGGAGTCAGGAACTCTATCTGTCTGGCTTACTAGGAGCCAGAGGCAGGGAATCGGGAGCCATGCTGGATTCTGAAAAAACATCAATGTCTAAAACAGGAGGTAAAGCCACAGGCCTATGCTGAGGAAGAAGAAAATCCCTAAGCCTCTTGGATTCTGAAAAGTCCCAACTCTCCCAACGAAAATGTTCCCTTAAGGTATGCAGTCTCTCCGAAAGAGAAATCCTCAGGAGGAGAAGCAGAAGGGATGGAGTCCTCTGCGTCAGAGTCCTCATAAGGTGGACTAGAAAATTCCGGATCAGAAGAAATGGAAACCTGATCTGAAGATTCATAATCAGTACCTTGCCTAGGCCTCTTAGCAGGGGGGGTTGGGAACCCCTGATCAAGGTAATTAAATCCTCAGCCATTTTGATAATTTGTTTTTTAGGCATAGGGGCCTGAGCACATGGCTCATGCATCGGTTTATTAGACACAGAATTAGGTTTTGGCCTTATTTTTGATGGCGTCTGTTTAATATACAAAGGTTGAGGCCTGAAAACACCCTCAGAAGCCGGTGCCTGCTCAGCGGCTCCGGACCCATCCAAGGGAGACACATCCACGGGTTCAATACTTGTAGAATCTCGCGGCATACCGGACTCTGAATGGGTCTCAGTAAAGGCCTGCGACTCAAATGTAGCAGGCATCAGGGGCTGCGAAAGCACCTCACTGAGTACCGGCGACTGGCTTAGAAGCTTCTTCTGTTGTGGACCTAAACTGTCTTTTTCCTTGCGTTTTGTGAATTCCAATAGTCGGATTGCTAACCGGTGACATTTCAGTATAGCTAAATCTTGAACCAAAGTATTTAGAAGCAAAAATATACCGATGCTTAAAGTACAGTTTTGTACCTACCATAAATGTAGATGTTAGTGCGCTAATACAGCTGCAGTCATAACAGATGGGTTTTCCTGCTGTCAGGCGGGTCCTCGGTCGGCCGAATTCCAAAGTCTAGGTCCGGCGTCTGTTTTTGTCGCTTCCTCCCTGACGTCAGTGCGACAGGGGTACAAAAGAACCAGCCAACGCCATTTTCTTCAGTTTTTCTTGCCCCAGATGTCAGGGGCCCCCAGAAGGAAGGCAATACATAAATTTGTAATAATGCAATGCAATATAATCAAAAAACAGTAGTTGCAAGCAAATACACCATAAATGAATACCCCAATCAAGTTGTATGAGGAGGAGTTAGCCATTAGGCCTGTCCCAAGTGGGGAAGGAGGGAGGGAAACCTGGACTGCAGCCGTATTAGCACTCGAACATCTACATTTATGGTAGGTACAAAACTGTACTATGTTAATCGTGCATACAGCTGCAGTCATAACAGATGGGTAGAATCCCAAAGCTAAAAAAGGGGTGGTAGGCACTAGGTGGAACTAGGAGGAGCCAGGATGCGCTGCAAGACTGCAGTGGCAAAGCCTGCTCTAGATTTGGAGTATAATGGTAGGTGATAGTGCTTGGAGAAGGTATGTACAGAACTCCAAGTGGCTGCTTCCAAAATATCCTTGGTAGGAACCCCCCTGAGGAAAGCTGCAGAGGTAGCTGTGGCCCTTGTGGAGTGAGATCTGATGCCTGCAGGTACAGTTTTACCATGAAAAGAGTAACAAAAGCGTATGCAGTGGGCTATCCATTTTGAGATTGTCTGTTTGGAAATTGGCTTCCCCTTGAGCTCCTGTAGCATAGGACACAAGAGTTGCTCTGATTTTCTGAAAGGCTTTGTTCTGTCCAAATAGTAACGCAGCTGTCTGTGGATGTCCAAGGAATGTAGTAGTCTCTCCCCTTTGTTTTGAGGATTAGGGTAAAAGGTAGGTAAGTGGATAGCCTGATTCAAAGCTACCCTGGATACTACCTTTGGCATAAAGGACGGATTGGTTCGTAAGGAAACTGTCCTGATGGAAAATGATGAAAGGCTGCACAGCCATGAGGGCTTGTAGTTCCGACACCCTGCGAGCTGAGGTGATAGCCAGAAGGAAGGCTGTTTTCCAGGACAAATATTGCAGTTCTGTTGAGGCAGCTGGCTCAAAAGGAGGCAAGGTCAGTTTTTTTAGAATGAAACTGAGGTCCCAAGCAGGTACTGGTCGTTTCCTTGGGGGTTTTATATTCTTAGCCCCTCTGAGGAACTGTCTTAAGAGGGGGTGAGAGAATAGAGGAGGATCAGTGTTGTATTCTGCAGAAATGGCTGAGGCATGGATTTTGGAGGAGGAGAATGAAAGTCCACTGCTTAGCAGCTCAGCTAGATACTGTAATATTTGAGGTAAATTCAGTTTTCCAGGATTCTGACCCTTTTTCTCATTCCAGGCGCAAAACCGTATACATTTTGTGGAGTAAGCTTTTCTAGTAGAAGGCCTTCTGGCCTCCAAAATGACATCCTGCACCTCCTTGGAGAGTAGGGTCTGTTGTGAAATTAAGGAATCTTCCATGCCGCCAGATTGAGTGTTTTCAGCTGACTGAAGAGTTTTGAAGTTGTGCTGAGTCAGAAGAGGCATTAGAGGTAGTATCCATGGTGGGGAATGCGTCAGGCTCCTCAGGAGTGGGTACCCGTGTTGTCTTGGCCAGTCTGGAGCAATGAGAATCATCTTTGGTCTGTCTGCTCTGGTTTTTAATAGAATTTTGGGCAGCAGAGGAAGAGTTGGAAAGGCAAACTCTCATTGTTGTCCAACTGAAAGTGTGTCCACTCTCCAGGCCTGTGGATGAAAGGTCCTTGAGCAGAATTTTGCCAATTGGTGATTTCTGTGGGAGGCAGAGAGATCTAGGTCTGGCCTTCCCCATGCTTGAATTATCTCTGTAAAAACTTGAGGATGCAACTTCCATTCGTGTGGATCTGTCATTTCTGCTTAGGTTGTCTGCCAGCGTGTTTTCCTTGCTTGGCAAGTACTGTGCTTGAAGTTCGATTTGTAATTCCAGAGCCATGTTCCAAAGAGACATGGCCAGCCTGCATAGGGGGTATGAACGGGTTCCTCCCTATGTACCACATTACTGTGGTGTTGTCTGTCCTTATCAATAGCTGACCTGGATGCAGAAGGTTTTTGAAAGCTATAATAGCATGCATTACGGCTAGCATTTCCTTTTGATTGATGTGTAGGTGCTTTTCTTTTTGGGACCATTTGCCCTGAATGCACTGCTTTGTCATGTGCGCCCCCCAGGCATAGTCTGAGTCGTCTGCTGTGATGACTTTATTTGCTTGAGGCTTGCAGAATGGGAGAACTGTGTTTCTTTGGCATGCTTGAGCCCACCACAGTAATTCCTTTTGAAGACATGGAATCAGTATTAATGTTTCCAAACTGTGGCTGTGTTGAGACCATAGGTTTTTCAGGTACCACTGAAGTTTCCTCATATGCAGCTTTGCACATGGGATTAGTAGGATGCAAGATGCCATGAATCCCAGAGCCTGTAGGATTTTCCTTGCAGTCAGCCTGGTGAAATTTGCTAGTTTTCTGAAGTATTGAGTTAGTTGCCCCGGTTTCTCTGGCGTGAGGTAGGCCATCTGGGTGTTTGTGTCCAAGTTGGCACCCAGGAAAATTATTGTTTGAGAGGTTATTAGCCTTGATTTCTTTTTGTTGACCGTGTATCCCAGAGAATTCAACAACATTATTACAAAAGCCAGATGTTTCAGAAGTATGTGCTTGCTGTCCGCTTGGATCAGGCAATCGTCCAAATATGGGTATATTTGTATCCCTTGAAGTCTGCAGTAGGCAATTACTGATGCCAGGCATTTCGTGAACACTCTGGGCGCAGTAGATAAGCCAAAGGGCAATACAGAGAATTGATAATGGGTTGAACCTGCAAGAAATCTGAGGTATCTTCTGCAATCTTGTCCGATTGGGACATGCAGGTATGCCTCCTTGAGGTCCAATGTTACCAGCCAAGACTCCTTGCCCAGCATGGGAAGAAGCATCTTGAATTTTGGCACGAGTAAAAATGTGTTTAGGATGGATAGGTCCAAAATAGGTCTCCAATCTTTTCCCTTCCTTGGTACCAGGAATAGTCTGGAGTAAAATCCTTGACCCTGTTCTTGTACAGGTACCTCTTGAATAGCTTTCATGTCAATGAGATCTGAAACTTGTTTTTGTGCCTCTGCCCTTTGATTGTGTGGCAGGTTTGGCATGCCTCATTTTTGGAAGAGTGTGAAAGTGGAATCTGTAGCCTCTGTCTATAATGTCCAGGATCCATTTGTCTTTTGTGACAATATGCCAACTTTTTGAAAATAATGCCAGTTTTCCACCTAAAGGTGCTGCCATTTGAGTCTTGCTTGGCATGCAAAGGGGAAAGTCATTGGGACTGCTTTCTGAATGGCTGTGAACTATCCTCACCACCCCTTTGTGTAGGTGCTTGCCATTGTCTGCCTCTAAACGATCCTTGAGATTGCCCTCTGCCCCTCGGGCGCCTGTATCTACCTCTTTGGGGTCTGTCCGTGGCTGGAAAGGACCAATTTTTGGAAGGCCAATTTCTACTGAAACGTGGAGGTTGTACATGTAGGAAATCTTTCACTGTTTGCACTGATTTTGCCTTTTCCTCCATTTTCCTTAATACCTCCTCAGCTTTAACACCAAACAATACATCTTTTTGCAGAGGGGCATCTAGTAATTTAGCTTTGACATGATCTGGTAAGATTTGCTCTTTGAGCCAGGCATGTCTACATATGACTGATCCTGTAACAGCAGCTCTACATGAGGCCTCTAAAGCATCAAAACCACATTGCAAGGTATGTTTACCCACTTGTTCTGCACTATGTATCAAATCCTGCAACTCCTTCAAGTCTGGTTGTTCAGGTTGTGACATTTTGCTTCTCAACCGTGATAACAAAAGCTGTTGGTACTTTAACATATGGAACTGACAATTTAATGCCCTCATGGTTAAGGTGGCAGAGGTGTATACCTTCCCCCCCCCCCACCTTTCTAAAGCTCTGGAATCTTTCTGAAGGTAATGGATTTTTAGCAGTGGAGGCCTTAATTCCCTTGGAACCTTGTGAGACAGTTTCTGGGTCAGCCGCATGGCTTTTGTATAGAAATTGGTGTGAGTCAGGAACCCGGTAATACCCGTTGGGCTTGACTGGGGCCGGAGGTAAAGAGTCTGGGTTAAGGCAGGCCTCCGAATACACAGTCTAGAATGTCTAAGACAGGAGGTATAGCCACAGGCCTGTGCTGAGGGAGCAAGAGAAAATCCTTAAGCCTTTTCTTGGAGTCAGAGTACTCTTGGCCTTCCCAGTGGAAGTGTTCCCTCAAGGTATGCAAGGTTTCCCCAAAAGAGTAATCCTCAGGGGGGGGGGATGGAGGGAATGGACTCCTCTGCATCAGAATCTTCAAAAGGGGAGTATGAATGTTCCTGGTCATCAGAATGTTCTGAAATAATGGAGGCCTGATCCGAGGAGGCTGATTCTTCCTCCACTCTGGGCCATTTGGGGGGTTTGAGAACCCTTGATAAGAGTAATCAAATCCTCAGCCATTTTGAGCATCTGCTTTTTAGGCATGGGGCCTTGAGAAGGGCCCTGTGGAGCTAGTCTTTTAGTATGCATGGCTGCTTTAGACTTAGTGAAAGCCTTGATGGAAAAAAGAAGAGGAAGGCCTGAAGACACCTTGAGAGGTGGCAGACCTGTCTAAACTCTGAGTTTCACCGCCATGAGTGGCTTCGGTATCTGTAGTCGGGGTGTGGGCCTTAGAGCCTGCAACCTCGGGCACAGTAGACACCGCCAATGAAGTGTCGTCGGTAGTCAGGGGCTGCGTAGGCGCCTCACTGAGAACCGGACCACCTGTAGTCTGCTTTGGCGTGGTGTCGGTAGAAGCCGTGGACCTTGTATGTCAGTCCTTATCTTTGCGTCTTTTACTCAAAACTGGAGTCTGAGTATCCGACCTAATGTAATTAATTTTTTTGCCAAAATAGTGTTGGGTGAACTCCGCCCAATGCTTAATAGTGTGCGTCTGTTGAATGTAGCACAAAAACTACAGGCAGAGACGTTGCGGTCTGGGCCTAAGCAAGGAATGCAGAGGGAATGAAAATCCTTACGCGGTATTTGCTTCCCACATGAAATACAATTATTAACTTTGTCTGACATCGGTCAGAGGCAAGAAAAGTTTCCCCAACGGGGTACTTAGCTGTCAAAAAGACTTCAGTTGAAAAATATTCGTAATCCCAGGAGCTGGCCGACCGGCACTTGCGAACTGCTTCGGGCACCGCGTGGCAAGAAAGACTGAAGAAAATGGCGTCGGCTGGTTCTTTTGTACCCCTGTCGCACTGACTTCAGGCAGGAAGCGTCTACAACCGACACCGGACCTAGACCTTGGAATTCGGCTGACCGAGGACCCGCCTGACGGCAGGAAAACCCATCTGTTATGACTGCAGCTGTATGCACGATAATCAGTGCATTGGTTAAATTTAGTACAAAACCGACAGCAAGGCATGTTGTGATCAGGGCCTAGGCAAGGAATACTGTATAAATGAAAATCCTTATGAGGTATTTGCTTCCCACAAGTAATACAATTATTAACTTTTACTGACATCGGTAAGGAACAAGAAAAAGTTTCCCCAAAGGGGTACTTGGCTTTAGTTTGAAGACTTCGGTTCTGAAACTCTAAAACAAAAATTTCAGGAGTTGGCCGATCGGCACTTGCGAACTGCTTCTGCTTAGGGCACCGTGCAGCAAGAAAGACTGATTAAAATGGCGTTGGCTGCATGTTTTATACCCCTGACGTCATGGAAGAGGAGACGGCAACCAATGCAGGACGCAAGACTTTGTTATTCAGGCCATCTGAGGGCAACCTGTCAGCAGATTACCCAAATGTAATGACTGAAACAGTGAAACAGGAAGAACATCACCAAATTCTAAAGGAAAAAACATTGTGATACAGTGAATAAAAAAGTTCCATAAAGGTGCATTTATCTAGTCACTTTTAGCCATATCTCTAGGCCAATGTCAGAGTGTGGTACACTCGTGATCAAATTAGCCAGAAAGCTAAGGATGGCACAGGCAAACACCACCTATATACTAGGCATATGATGTTAAACAGATGTCAGCCCATCCATGCTAAAAGACTGCTCAATTCTGAAATTCAACTGAGACTGCAAAAGTGATGCACATTAAGCATATCAGGGTGTCAAAGTGATGCACATTAAGCATATCAGGGTGTCAACAGCAAAACATCCGCTGTGGTGCGATAGCGTTGTTGCCTCACAGCAAGAGGTTCTCCCGTTCGATTCTCGGCTGGAGTGCAGCGAGTGCCTTCTGTATGGAGTTTGCATGTCCTCCCCACAGTTGGGTGGGCGTTTGAAACACATGCGTAAATGGGCGTGCCTTCGGTGAAGGTTGAATGTCAAGCTGATACCTCAGTGTTCGTGAAAATCTGCCAATCATTAGTGGACCGGAGTTCCGCTATGGCGACCCCTAACCGGGAAAAGCCAAAAGACAACAGGGTGTCAACAGCAAAGTTGCACTTTGCCAAGGCTAATCATGTCATTTAAGCCTTCAAAACACCCAGCACACAATGTTATGCTGGTCACTAGTTTTAGAAGTACTGCACCACTGACTGACCAAATGCAAGACGAATACATGTCCAGGTCTTGTGTAGGAAGAATCCAGATTGAGCAGTCTTGTGGGATTTTACTTCAATGTGACTTCATACTTAGTATATTTAAGAAGCAGGGTTGGGGGGGGGGGGGGCTGCCCCTTCAAAGAAATGTTTTTTTTTTTTCACTTAGCCTTGGACTGGAGTTGACTGAATCCAGAATATGATTGATGTTCTGCAGCTCTGAACTGTCAAAACCAGGTAGTACTGCATGTTATACTGTTTCAACATTTTAAAGACGCTTACATCTACACTGGTTTGGACAACCAGAAAGCAGTTCACATGAAGACATGGACAGCCCTTGGCCTCAGTCAAACTTCTGGTGCTAGATAAAGCCCAGACATATCGGACTCTATAAAGCACTGTTCTTTAGAAGTGCACAATACTTCCAGGGAGGAAGACTGACAATATACTAAAGGCAAGAACTTAATAGCAAAAAATTAGTTGTGCAGAATCTTACCATAACCATAGATGTCATCCTCTTCCATGTTGCAGAATTCTAAACATGAGGGATCCTCCTACCTCAGGAGACCCAAACATCTAGCCTATATACGAAAGCTTAGCCTGGCCACTGCATGGTGCATGCGACGTCACACGTAGGTACCATAAACCATGGTCCATAAATGTGACGTTCGCACGCATAAACTCAGAACTGAATGCTCCACTCAAATAGTCCAAGGAAAGCTGATTAGGATGTCTTCCAGATATGGAAAGATGCCTGAATATGAAGGAAATGCCTTGGAGTGGCTTGAGGGATAGAAATACCGCAACATGGAAGAGGACATTATGGTTATGGTAAGATTTTACACAACTATTCTATGTCCTTCTATTCTCATGTTGCAGTACTCTAAACATGAGAGTACCAAAGCTCACTATGGGTGGTGGCAGAACAACCTTTTAGGAAACCATGCAGGACTGCTTTAGCAAAACCTGCACTAGTCTTGGAGATGCAGTCCAACTTGTAGTGTTTAGTGAAAGTGTGGACCGAAGACAATGTGGCCTCCTCTAGGATAGTGGCACTATCTAAACCTTTAAAAAATGCCCCTGAGGAGGCCATAGCCCTGGTAGAGTGGGCCCTCACAGTGCAGGGAAGGTGCTTGCCATGGAAAAAGTAGCTGAAGGTAATAGTTTTGGAAATCCACGAAGAAATACTTTGGTCCTTTGGGGGATGTGGGACACCTTTAGTGGATTTTTCTTTCCAAGTCATGAAATACCCTTTTTCCACTATTGACAAGATCAAGCTGTCTGACGTGATATGTTGTCACGGGGGGTGGGGGGGGGGGGGAGATGGTGGTGGGCAGAAAGGGGAAGATTGTTGGTAGGAGTGAGAATCACACATTGTTGGGCCCGTCAGGAAAGGGTCTAGGAGTAGACTGGGGAAAGGTATGTCTGGCAGAGGATGATGTCCTGGCATCTTTCCTTTGCTTCGAACAGAGTGGTGCGGAGGCCTTCCTGACAAAATTGGGCTTGGCAGGGTAGTTTCACTGAAATTTTGGCACTTAAAGATGGTTGAGGTCCTGCAACTCCTTGCTTTTCTCTTTCAGAGCTTTAAAAAGCTCTGCTGACTCTTTACCAAAAAGAAAAGTCTCAAGTGGAGCATCCATGACTTTGCTCTTAGAATCATCAGGCAGAGTTTGTTACCTAAGCCAGGAATACCACCAAAGAACAGAAGCAGAGGCAGCTGACCTAGACGATGCTTCTGCAGCATCATAGCTGTATTTTATGGAGTGCCTCGAAACATGAGCAGCTAAAGAAAGGATAGAGGCCACCTGTGCCTTGTTCGAGGAATCAGGAGCAGCATTAAGTTGGTTTAAGGCCTGGGAAATAAGAACCAGAGCACATGTCATCATACGAGTTTGATAGTTGATGCCTCTGAAGGCCAAGGGAGAATAGATGTAAATTTTCTTTCCTAACCTGTCCATTTTGCTGTCCTTACTGATGAAAGCAAAGAGGGGATCTGTCTGGACTGCTTATCTGGTGCGACAACTCAAGTAGGATCTGCCAAGGTGGGGATTAATGAGGAATTTACAGTTGTCCGGTACTTTATACAGCCTGTCTGGTCTCTTGGGTGCAGGTGGCAGAGAATCAGGAGCTTTGGAGATGCGGCAAAGGCAACCACAAAGTATGCAGGGAAGACTGGCAGGATGGCTGAGGGAGACTGAGATTCCATATGGAAAAGCTCATATCTTTTTTGAACCTCTGTCATTTGGGTGGAATCCCACTTGAAATACTCGTTCATTTTGGTTGTTTCCCCAAACTTAACGTCTTCTGGTGAGGAGTCACCTTCTAGGGAGCCCTCTTCTGGTGAGCAGTATCCTACGGGGAGGCTAGCTGAGAAGTCAGAGAGGGACTCAGAAGATGGAGGAAAATTCCTCTTCTGGAGTTTGAGGAGAGGGGACCAAGGATGCAGGTCTGGGACTCAAGTCTGGTAGAGCAGATGGGGTCTGTGAAGTAGCAGGCCTGAGGGCCATGAAGGCTTGGAAAAGGGATTGTGAAAATATTTGCCAAACTGGGACACCTTCAGAAGAATCAGACAAGTGCTCAGTTTTTTGCTTATTTTGAGTGAGGGTGTTCTACGTCCAGACTAAGTAGGAGGCCTAGGATCCAATGAAATGGGAGGAATAGAGGGATACTCCTCAGAAATGGAAGCTGGCAAAGGGTGTCCAGGCAAACCTGCCCCTCCCATCGGAAATTGATGTCAGAATAACCCCAGTGGACGTGCCGGTCAGAGAAACTAGAGTGGCGTCCAAAATGGAACCTGCCATAGTCACAGACGCCAGATGTACCTCAGCCCCTAAATCAGCAGTTGGCAAGATGTCCAAATCAAGAGTCACAGGCCATGAAACTTTGGCCTTTTTCTTAGGCAGTTTGGCCAACACATCGGGTGTCATTTCCATACCCAAAGCTAGTCTTTTTAGATGTTGGTTCTCTATAAAAAAAAAGAGAAAGGGCTGTTAGATGGCTGTATAGGGTCTTTGAACAAACTGGCAAATTGAGCAGGATTTATAGTGGTGGGAAGGCCCTATGCAAAACAGAGAGGTTGAGAGTGTGTGGGATTTGACGTCCACACTTACAATTTCCCTTTCTAGATGACATGAAAGGAATCTGCTAACAATTAAGCAAATGACAGCAACCAGAACTTGAGAAAAAGGTAAAGGTTCCCAACGGGGTACTTAACTTTTTAGACTGCTTTGGTGGGGAGCAGAATGATTGAGCAGACGTTCAACTGGTGGCAGAGAAGTTCTGAGGTCTGTGCATGCGGACGTTACATTTATGGCCCATGGTTTACGGCACGTGACATCCCATGCACCGTGCAGCAGCAAGGCTAAGCATTTGTATATAGGCCAGACGTTTGTGTCACCTCAAGCAGAGAATCCCGCAGGTTTAGAATGCTGCAAGAGGACATCAGTAGAATACAATATACCTGTTACAAGGGCAAGATAAAACCTCACATTGGTATCTAATGCAGGGAAAAATGATGCAGGTTTCTCTCCCTTTACTACCTGGCGTCATACTGACATTCACAGTGTAGGGAAGAGATCAGCTCTACTTTGGGGACAGCCAAAATTATGATCTGTTGTATGTGCAGACATCTGCCTACAGCTAATTCATAATCTTGGGATGAAATATTAGTTTCCCCGAGAAAAACATTCCAGAAATATTAAAGTCAAAATGCTTAAGGCAAAGCTATAAAGCTCAATATGTATTAACAGTAGACAACCATTCTATGCTTTATTTGCAGTTGTTTAACCAGGATAGTCCATTGGGCCCAAGGAACCAGTTTTCAATGGAGTCCTAGGGAGAAAAGCTCCGCATACAGATTATACAAAGATTAAGTTCCACACATAGATTACATGAAGATTACAGAGAGAAACATTATACAATTTCAGGTTATAATCAGGTCAAATATATTTTAATCAAAAGTAATAAATGTAATAGTATTTAAAGTAGAATTTTTTTTTTTTTTTTTTTATTACTAGTGGGATAGGTAGTAAGGAATTTAGGAATAAGTAAGGAATTATAGGGATAGGTAGTTAGATGCAGTAGGCTAAGAGATTGCTGGGTATAAGTAAGGAAATTATATACTACAAGCAAGCTTGAATTCACTATCTGGGATTTGTAAGAAGGGGAAGAGAAGAAGAGTGGAGAGTAGGTTATGGGGGATGGGAGCAGGAGCATTGCCATGTTGACGTTAGATGAGAATGAAGTAGTTTTTTAAAGTATGGGAGGCTAGTGGTTGTACGAATGGAGGGGGGTAGGGAGTTCCATAAGCATGCTAGTGAGGAGGACAGGAGGTTTTGTCCTGGGGTGCGGAGGGGTCTGTAAACCTCAATAAGGTTTTGATTGTTTTATCTTAGAAGTCTTTGGGTGTGGTGCATTTTAAAAGGTAGTTGAGAGGGAGGGACAGAGGTATGGTTGGAATGAGTTTATGAACATAGGTAAGCTGAGTGTAGGAAAGGTAGTTGGGAAGTTCTAGCCAGTTGAGTTTGTGAAGAGGTACACAGTGATGGGTTGAGGATTTGTTGCTGGTGGCAAATCTGGCTATTTTATTGTAGCAAGAGGACAGTTTGGTTTTGAGAGATGATTGTAGGTTTGTTAGAAGAGGGGCACCATAGAGAAGGGAGGGAAGGAGAAATGTGGTAGAAAGAGTACGTTTTGTAGTTGAGGTGAGGAACCGATTATGTCGGTAGAGCATGCCGAGTTTTTGATGAGTTTTTTTTATGTTTAGTAGCAGATGGGAGTTGAAATTAAGCTGGTCATCGACTTGGACTCCTAGTAAGTTTGGTTTCAGATACCAGCTCAAGAGGTGTGTTATTTTGGCTGGTGATGGAGAATAAATTCCTGTCAAAGTTATTAGTTTTAGAGGGAGTAAATATCATTAGTTTAGTTTTAGCAGCATTAAGTGCTAGATGGTTGTCTTTCATCCACTGTTCAGTGGAGAAGGCATCTTGAGTAAGTTTTAAAAGGGTTGGGATGGATGAGGCAGCACAGATAATTGTGGAATCTGCATATTGAATAATGTTTGCAAGAGGGATAGTGTGGAAAAAGTCATTAATGAAAATATTGAAGAGGAGGGGGCCCAGTATAGAACCTTGTGTGACACCTGTGGGGATGTTGAGAAAGGAGGAGGTGGCTTTCTTCCACTTGACAGCTTGTTGCCTATTAGAGACAGCTGGTAAACCAAGTAAGGGATGATAATGTAAGGTTTAGTTTAGATAGTTTAGTAACAAGTTATGACAGATAGTGTCAAAGGCTTTAGAAAGATCGAGTAGGATGGTAGAAACAGTGAGGCCAGAATCTCTAGCTTTATTCACAGTTTCTAGGAAGGATAGGAGGGCTGTCATGGTACTGTGATGGGGTCTGAATCCATGTTGGGTAGGAGTTAATAGGTTATCTAAGAGATGGGGAAGGAGTTAAAGATAGATACATTTCTCTAGGATTTTTGAAATGGGAGAGGATGGCGATGGGACGGAAGTTGGTGATATTAGTATTAGTTCCACCTTTCTGGGGAGGAATGATGTAAGCTTTTTTCCAAATTTGGGGAACATTGCCTTCTTGGATGGAACGGTTGATTAGGATACTGATAGGAAGAGCAATGGCTTCAGCAGCTATGCTGAGGAAGTATGAGGGAATGTTATCAGGGGCATTGGTGCATGGTTTTAGTTTCTGTAGGAGTTTTTTATGGTGGAAGTAGGAATCATTTTAATGTGGAAGGCTGGGGGTTGAGAGGGTGGGGGATCAGAGAAAGAAGATGGAGGGGGAGCTGGGTGAGGAGAAGTGGAAGTAGTTGGTTGATTATTTAAGAGGAAGTAAGTTTGGAAATAGAATCTATGAAAAAAAAAGAGATACAAACCAAATTCAGAAAAGAAATTGTTAGCATGAGGAACACTTCAGTGTACAAGGAATAAAATATGAGAGAGAGGAAACATAAGACAACTCCAGTAAGTAAACTGAGGTTTCGAATAAAATAAGGTTTTGTTTGAGAAGTCATTAGCAGGAAAGAAATTTTACAGCAGAAAGATGTGTTGTACTCAAATGCGCTTTCTGTACTAGATGGTCACTCTGCAATAATGTCAATACAGAATACCTACTAAGGCTGACCAACTACATCAGCTTCAGAACGATAAAAAGCAACTTAAAAGTCCTTACTTTTTTTCCAGTCTGGTTTCAGTTTTTTGCTAGATTCATCTTCGGAATCATTATCACACGGCCTTTTCACAGGTGACGAAGATGTTGATACTCCTGTCCAAGACAAGAAAATATTCACTCTTGAAAGGATACAATTACAGCATCTACACTTCTGATAAAAAATCTGGAAAGCACTAAAACAGGTACTAGTCCCTTTAAAATTACATAGAAAAAGGGAAATTGTTGGAACAATCCATGCAGAAAAACGTTTTTAAAGGAATGAGGTTTAAGAGACTGCAGGAACTGGTTTGATTTTATTGTACAGTATATACATGTATGTTTATAAATCTAAACTTAATATGGTTTGATTACCTTTAGATAAATCGAAATTTGTCAAGTAATTCAATAAAGGTGTTTAAAAAATCTGGAAAGCAAGTTCTATGAATAGAACGTTACACAAGTAAAAAAATTAATTTAAATTGCAGGTTATGAGCAACATTAAAGTAAGGACGTAAAATCGGATAAACTACACAAGCAAATAAAACCAATTATGGAAGTGCCACTACTGCCTCACTAACTGTACATTCAACATGCTTGAAATGTCGTGGTTTGATGGTCTGAAAGCCTGACTTTTGTTGCATCTTACTCTGAACACGTGTACATTTCATTAGCAAACTGCACAGAATCATCAGCAAATACTATAAACTGTCTTACCAGCAAAGGTAATTTCACTACATAAAATGTGATAAAGTACTAATTATCACAATTCACTTATAAATAGGACTTCACTGACACTCCTCTGAAAGGCATGTTCTGCTAATCAATTTCAATTGCTATTTTATATTTTGCTTTATGTATACAAAAAAGATCAGTCTTCCTGAAATATGTATTTGCTTTTCACCACAATGGCAAATGCTTGCTCAGGAATGTCTGAGCCCTCCTGAAGCATTTGGTCAACTTTACATAGGTCAGCCAATACAGGAATGTGACAACCATTAGTGCCTAAAAAGGCTAACATCCACTACATCAATACAACCCAGAGAGTAATGGAATGATGCCTCAAATTCACATCATGCATTCACTAAACTTCATACAAAAGTGACACTAACGGGGGGGGGGGGGGGGGGGGGTATGTCACACAAATGATCTCATCTTTCAACATAAATTTAGTTGAAAAAGGTCAGTTGTTGCTTACAATGCAATTTTCTATGCATAAAAATGTAAAACCCCCAACATTTTTTTTCCTTTAAACACAGATTGTGCATTCTATTGCAACATCCATTCTGGCAATCACACTTCAACATACCAATATGTGACCCACACCACCAAGCAAGGGATTACCTACCTAATTGGACAAATCTATAAATACTTGGGAGTAAAGACATTTGCCTTTCACTGATCCCCAAATGGATTTTGGCACCATTTTTAAACACCAACAAAGTAGATCAACTAGAGTACACTTACACACACAAACTACGTGGCCATGGTAGCCACACGAACACATCCAGCAGTACAATTCTACTTATAAAGTTGAAAACTGTATGTCAGTGCAGTACAGGGGTAAAGCATTTACCACACACCAGGTGACCAGAATAAAATCATTAGTTTACGTGCTCTACAGTAAAGGTAAAAGGACAGGCATGCCCCCCCCCCCCCCCCCGACTTGGCCCTGACCAGATTATGGTGCTGCACTAGAGACAGGAAGCATGTCAGGATAAGGAAAGCCAGTGCAGGAAGTGAGCATGACTACCCTACCCAAGGTGGTGAGTACAGCCCTTGGTGCAAAAGGACAGCACATGTGACAAGAGTATTGGCAGTCCCAGGACTGATAATGTACACATCACCAGGAAAGAGGTTAGGCCATTCATAGCAAAAAAGGCCCTAAGCCAGGATGCTGTCAAGGACACAAGCAGCTATGAATGTCATCCCAGTTGACCTAGGGATTTCCCACCACATGGGGGATTATCCAGTAGGTACAGGGGAGTATACACGTTTGCATGTGTGTGTAAACACAAATTTAAGTTTACCTTTGATTATAAATATATAAAACCACAAAGACCACCCAACTCAACTTACTTTAAAACTTAAGTTACAACTATATACATGACCTCTTACAAGGCAAGAGATCATTTAAGCTGCCCTACTGAGAGGGGGTTCTTCTTGGTTAATCAGTTAATGGACTCATTTTCAAACAAAATTCAACACTGAGCCCAGAATTCAGAGGTACACATGCTGTAGGTCAGTGGACTATCATGACATATGCAAACTAAAAGTGCACCCAACCCAAAGTCAACCATCAGTAACTCTTGCTTAGAAATAATAGTGTTAATACTCCTGCAACTGCTTGGCTTAAGTCCAAGAGCAAATAAAGTCTGAGTAGGGGGGTTATAAACAGGAAGCTCTATGCCAACCACTGTAACTATCTTATGAAGCGTGTTCCTAAAGGAAAAAACACCCTGTTATGGAAATACAAAGATAAAACCCATTCAGATTTACAGGTTGGAACAGAAGAAATCTGACTCGCATAAACGAGTTCATCTGCTTCATAGACAGGGGTACTTGAATCCACAGCAGGTTTCACCCTTCTCTTTTTGGAAAGGGTCCCAGACACCTTGGATGTTTCCAGAACTGGCAGCTTAGATTTAAAAACGTGAAATCCCAAGCCACCTGGAATAGTTGCAGGGAAGAAGCCTGGAAAGTGGAAGGGACCACAGCACTTAATGACCTAGGCATAGGCAAGTTGGCTAGCACTAGTCTCCTGTGCTTTGTATTTTGTGGCTTCAGACATCACCTTGAGTTGTGGGCAGGCAGCAAGACCTCGATCCAGCCCACAGGAACATGATTTCAAGCAAATACTATGTGAATACTGCCCTTCCCCCTTTGGTACAGTGCACACGTGCTTTCAACACTGAAACCATATTGATATCATAAGGCATGACCAGCTTCCCTATTCAGAAAACATTTGCAGCAGTGATGGTACCACATCTGCATGTCTGCAGACTGGTCTCACAAAAGGCCTCAGCCAAGACAGACTCCAAGGTGCATACAAAGTCACTGGATGCACTCAATGGAACATCTTTTATCCCCCAGCACTTCATCCTTTATTTTTTTGTCGAGTGTCTTTAGGTTGGAGACCACCTGGAAAGTGGTCACAGTGGCTTGGAACCAGGAACATGTTCCTTGGCTCACTGCAAACTTCTGGGGAGATTCTGCTCTCTTCCTAATTGTCCTGTGTGTGAAGTCAGCACAGTGTCGACAGTCATCCATGCCATGCTCCAAGTCAAGATAGAACACCTTTGGCAAATTCTTTATGGGGATTTGTTTTTCAAATATAATTTTGCATTTTACCAAGATAGGAATCAAACATTTAGCAAATAGAGCTAACAAAAAAAACACAAAAGCAAACACTTATGGTGTAGTTATCTAGCTCAAAGAAGACAAACTGATGGACTGACTATGCTGGTAGCATACATGGTTAAACAAACAAGGCAAGAAATATCTTAAGATGGTGCTCGCCAATGCTCCCCCTTGTACTACTAGCATCCTTGCTTGGTAATAGGAGGTACCCAGTTGAAGCCTTAGGGGACGGTACAGCTCTGAGTCAAGCCATAGTCAGCATAGCTGCAGGCAAAAATCCCAAACAGCAGACATATCAAGTAGCAAAGACTTCAAAGTA
The DNA here is from genome assembly GCF_019279795.1 of Protopterus annectens. Lineage (NCBI taxonomy): Eukaryota > Metazoa > Chordata > Ceratodontiformes > Protopteridae > Protopterus > Protopterus annectens. The sequence continues at coordinate 449,769,313 of NC_056750.1, read as the reverse complement.
ATGAAAAGCAAGGGACATATTTGCAATGAGAAAGTCCTTTGTCCTTTTGAAGCAATTTCCACTTTAAACACCTTGTATTAAGCTTATGGGCCGCTTTCAAAAGGATTTGTAGAATGGTTTACATGCCCCGAGAAATGAAGACTCAGATCTTCCCAACTAGAAGGGAAGTCAGGTTGATAACCTGGATGTACCACGGTTCCACATCTGTGAGACAAGGGGTTTCATTCTGAATAAGGTACAATGGCAGTTTGGTTACCTAGGCCACCAATGAAAACCAGTGCTGCCTGGACCAGAACAGCACTTGAGGATTATTCCTGCATATCTCTACTGCTCCCTGCACATCTCTGCTGCCTGTGGTATTGAAGGAGTTAGAGGGAGGGCATAAGGGAATCCATGTTACTACAATAAGGTATTCAGCCTCCATACCCATCTGTAGGAGTGTTTTACAGGAATCTGGGAGCAAAACAGCTTCTAAGGAAGCCCTCATTAGGTCATCAGCTGCAAGAATACTTGCATGTTTTGCTTTTACTTATGGTTTCCTGGCTTTTCAATTGAATTGTACAGGTTACAAGTCACATTAAAGGTGAGAAAAGTTTTGAAATGATTTACTGTGGTCTCTTTATATCAGAAAAAGCTGGCATTTTAACAGAAGTGTGTAAACTTTTTATATTCACTGTATGTTTAAGGCAATCCACAGCAGCCAAGTCTACTATATGCTCCTTTGCTTGGACCTGCAGATTTTGACAGAGGTTGACTCCACTCATCCTTAGGAAGGCTACTCCTGAGGTTAAACAATTTGTACATATCCTGTACACAGCAGACAGCTCAAAGTAACAAGGGAGTAAAACTGGTAAACTCAGCAACCATGTTGAACCACAGGAACCTTCTGTGGTCCTTAGGAACTAGGTCATACAAGTATCCTTCAACTCCAACATGATTATAAAGGCTCTTGGGACAAGCAACATGAGTGACTGCAATGTGTTCAATCTCTTTTTTGGGAAGATCAGAAGCTGAGCCTTGACAGCTCCAACAATTAGCCTCCAATGTTTTTAAGGAACTAGTAAGGAGTAAAAAGCTATTCCTGTCTACAGTCTTCTCCTCGGTCTCCTATCAGTTAGAAAAATACGGTACCAGAGCAAAATAAATTGGCTGTTCTGATGACATGTCTGCAATAGGGGTGGGAAAGTAATTCTGGGCTGCAGCCCTCTGAATGATGTTCAAAACCCATAGAGATGCCCATGGTTATTCCTTAAGGTCAGCCAAAGTGGCTTAACCTGCCTTAAAGCTGTCCTGTTGCTGCAAGAAGTGAAAGATTCAGCTACGGCTACTCAGGAGTGGGCAATCCACTTCCTGCCAGTTTCCAATTTGCCCTTTTCTTGCCCAAAGTCTGCTTCATTTCAAACTTTAGCCTTGGTCTGCTAGCTCTTGTTGGTATCTGAAAAAATGGGTCAGTCTTTGGAGGAACAGCTAATACTATACTGGAGAAAAAAAATGGGGAACAAGCTATTTTACTGTGTGACTGTTTTCCTCCATTTTTTTTAAAACAAAAATGTCCCAGGATACTTTGTCGAGCAATGTATAAAGGGGGACAACAGTTAACCTTAGACAAATACCTGAACCCTGAGCAAGGCAGAGCGCCAAATAATGGAGCACGTGGCAGTCACCCCGGAGAATGCCATCCACCCATCAATTACCATGGTTATTCATATGTTGCCACGGTCACTCAAATTCTTCCCCATTCCTTGGCAGAGCTGAACAAGCATCAGGATCTGGGAATTACATCATGAACTTGCAAGTCTGCGGTTTTAATACAACACTTGGGTATATTGTGTGTGTTTGGCAATTTAAGACTTGAATGGAAAAGTAATGGAAGTATACATCTTAGTAAATCTAAATTTGTTTTGCTAACTGGTAAGGTATTAGGGACAGAATCACTGCACCTGTGCACCTACAAGTAAATTAGTGCAGTCTCACCATGTTCTTATACATGAACTGTGACGGCTGTTGGGACCCTAAGAACATGTATAAACACGGACGCAGGAGGTTACAAATCCATTTGTAGGGGAGCTAATGTGATGGTACTGAGCTTAAAAATAGAAGCAGTGGCCCCCTGTCCAAGGGCTTTTTTTACACTCAGTTTTTCATCTCCCACTTTGAATGATCCTCGCCCTTTTATCACAGGGGACATCATGCAAGAATCTTGGCTGTATATGGCAAGTCCTCTACCTGATCCTCAGAGAATGAGGTAGTGTTCGTGCCTGTGATTTGGCTGGTTATCTTCCACATGACCCGGTCAATTTAAGTAGACAATGGAGTACTACCTACAACTGTTTGGCATTACAAACCCTTATGCTCAGTGCCCAATGCCCTGGACTTAACTCTGAATAGGAACCTGCCTTCTGGAATGGGATGTCTTTTATCACACTGCATTCTAGAGAGCACCTCAGGATGCATGAAAAATGCCTCAAATTCCTAATATGCCTATCACTTCCTACTGAAAAACCATCACGGCCTACGGTCAGTGGTCTGGCGTTAAGAAAGGTGAATTAAGTGTACCGGGGGTCTGCTAGTGACTACTTCTGCAGCTGCATCTGTAAGACAAACGATGGTTGGTAATTATAACAGCAGTGTTAAGAGTTTGATAAGTTGTCTAACATCCTCTAGCCTGTGTGATGCTGACAGGGTAATCTTCCTCTCCCTGGCATCATGAGTAGTCGCTCTCACAACCGCCTTACGCTGGCTCTTATGAACCTTCTTTAAGAGAAGGCCTTCCCCAGAAAAGGACTGCTCTGATACCTGCAGGACATTGTCAACCACGCTCTTGTGTGGCCTCTTTTGGTGACTTTGGTACAGTCTGCACAACTCTGGCAAACTACCAACATATGAGAGTCTGAAAAACAGTGGAAAGTCTTTACACAGGATTGGTCGTCTATACTCAGCTCTTCAGGCCTGCACTAAGACTACATCCTCAGAATAGGTAACAGGTCTCTCAATGCAGTGTTTGCCAGAACCTTATTAAAATGTTGGCACTTGACAAGGGCTAACCCCTCTGTCCGCCAAAAAAAGACTGAATGAGAAAGTCTTAATCACCATTAAAAAAAAAAAAAAAAAAAAAGTAAAACTTTACACTACAGGGGGAAAGCCCCCCCCCCATGAAATAGTTGTGTAAAATCTTACCATAACCATAGATTCCGTCCTCTTCCATGTTGCAGTACTCCAAACTCTTGGGTTATCCTTCGCTTGCTATCAGAACATCTGGCCAGTATAAAAGCTGGTTGTCATTGCTAGGTACGTGGAACATCTGATGTTGGCCTAGGGAGTATGGGCCGTAGGTACACACCTTTCCTCAGAACTGAACACCCCAGTCCCAGGGCAGCTGTAAAAGTCCTGTGCCATCCAAGAAGGAACAGTTTAGATGGAGAAAAGGGGGAAGGAGGGAGGGAATGAATACTACAATATGGAAGAGAAGGACATCTACAAGATTTTACACAACTATTCTATGTCCATCTATTCTCATGTTGCAGTATTCCAAACTCTTGGGTGAGTGCCAAAGCTCACAGGTAAGGGGGTGGTGGTATGCAACTTTTCTCCACGAAGCCATGAAGGATTGGCCTAGCAAACCACTCTGGAGATGTGATCCAACCTTTAGTGTTTGATGAAGGTATGGACAGATGTCCAATGTAGCTGCCTCCAGAATGGATGCAGTGTCCAGTCCTTTGAAGAAGGCCCCTGATGAAGCCATAGCTCTAGTGGGGGTGGGCCTTTATTTTTGACTTTAGTCGTTTCCCAAGGAATGTGTAGCAGAAGGAAATAGCCTTGGAAATCCAAGCAGAAATGCTGTTTGATCACCGCCTTTCCCAGAGCTCTGGAGTGAAAGGAGAAACAGTTGCTCTAATCGATTTTGGTGAATGTCTTGCAATCCCCTGATGTTTACATACAACTGATTTCACCTCGACAAGACTGTCATTTTGGGGGGGGGGAGAAAAAAGGGGGGCAGGTGGATACCCTAATTTAAGGATATCTCATTGAACACCTTGGGCATAAAGGAGGGGTTGGTCCTCAGGGTCACTCTATCCTTGTGGAAGATGGAGGAGTTGCCATGAGGGCCTGGAACTAACTCTTCTGGCTGATGAGGGCTATAAGGAGTACAGTTTTCCAGGTACAATGTTTGAGATGCCTTAGAAGTTAGGTCAAAGGGGGGCAGCAGTAAGTGTCTCTAAAACAATTTAGATCCATGGAGGTGGAACCTGCCTCCTGGGTGGACTAAGGTGTAGTACTCCTTTAAGGAATAACTTTGAAGGGAGATGGGAAGCTACAGGGGGATCAAGAGCAGACAGGTCAAAATAGCAACAAAGTGTGCTTTAACAGAGGAATATACCAACATTGCCTGCTACAGTTCACACAAACAGGACAGCACTAAGGGGACCTCACTTTGAAAAGGGTCTAGATGTCTTTGTAGACATCACATGGAGAATCTCTTCCATTTAGACAAACAAGACCTCCTAGTGTTAAGGTTTCCTGGTGTCCTGCAGGACTGTTAGGACATCCTCAGGGTAACGTGTCTAGAAGAGATCAAAATTTTATCATCCACAGGGCTAGATTCAGAGATTCCAGATGGGGATGGATTAGGAATCCCCTGTCCTGTGTGAGAAGGCCCACTCGGAGGTAACTTGGGATGATTGCTCCTGGCTAAATGCAGATGGAGGGGGGAAATCAATGCTGTCTTGGCCAAAAGGGAGTTAACAGCAAGATTTTTGGTTTGTCCTGCTGTATCTTCAGCAGGATGTTTTGACGTAATGAAAAGGAAGTGCATACAGAAACATCCCTTCAAGGGGACTGAAAAGGCATCTGTTGCCCTTGTTAAAGGACTGGGAAGCCTGGTGCAAAACACTGGTCACTGAGTATTCAGAGGGGAAGTAAACATATCTATTTGTGGTGTACCCTACCTGTGAACAATGTCCAGAAATGCATCTCTGAATCAGCCATTTCTGAGATCATGACATGGACCTGCTCAAGGTGTCTGCCTAAATATTCTCAGCTGAAGGGATGTAAACTGCCTGCAGGGATACTCTGTGTTGGGCTGCCAGGTCCCAGGCTTGGAGAGCAAGTCTGCAAAGCAAATAAGATTTGGTTCTACCCTGTTTGTTCACATATCATAGAACTGTAGTGTTGTCTGTGAACAAGTTCAGGGGATCTTGTTTTAGAGCATGGAGAGTTGTCCGGGTAAACAGGATAGCTCTCAGGCTCATAGGTGTGTACTAGGCTATATCCCTTCTTACCAAGGCGCTCCATGGGCGGTCTGTGGGAAGCACAGACATGGAGGGAAAAAGCTTGGATGGCTCTGTCTGCTGAAACTGAACCACAGGCAGGGCCAGCAACAGGGCGTTTTATCAAAATTGTTGTCCCTTCAGGGACTTTGTAAATCCTGTCAGACCTTCTAGGGGCAGATGGTTGTGAATCAGGATTGAAAGGTAACATTAAAAGCATCCAAGAAAGCTGGTAACACTGGAGGAACTTCAGAAGGAGCAGGGCCTTCCATTTGCAGAAGCTCATCTTTTTTGGACCTCTGATATTTCAGAAGAGTCCCACTGAAAATTTTCCCTCATTTTAGAAATGGTCTCCCCAAAGATGAGCTCCTCTTCTGGGGAGTCATCCTCTGGAGAAGCATATTCAAGAGAAGGCATGACAAACATGGGAAGGAAATCCTCTGAAGAGGAGTCCGAGGAGTCCTCAGCTTCAGGTTGGATAATTTTATTTTTATTTATTTATTTATTTTACATTTGTTGACCGGGCTAGTCTAGCTGGAGATATTTCCATTTTCAGTAGAGGCCCGGGGAGAAAAGCTCCACATACTTAATAATATAGAAAAAAACAAAGCAATAAGAGGCAATGCCTCATACATTAGGAAGGAATTAACGTAACATTGTACAGTAAACCATCGGGATAAAAATGTGGAAGATAACATTTACATAACATTTGTTGGCAGAGTAGTAATGTAAAGGAAGAGAGAGAAGTGAGGTTACAGGCTAATAGTAGAGTATTAGTCAGGGTTACAGCAAGGGCATAACCATTGAAGTTTTAGGTGATTTTTAAGATTAAGTTTGAAGAGGGGAAAGGGGGAAATAGAGGTTAGGTTGGGTGGCAGCATGTTCCATTGCTTACCTGTGGTGGTGGAGAACAAGGAGTCACCAGCCAAGTTGTTAGATTTGGGTATATAAGCTAGGAGTTTATTAGCGGAGCGTAGGGAATAAAGATTATTATAGGGCGTTATAAGATTGTTTAGTGTAGGTGTGTTGTTAGGTAGGTAGAAGATTTTGTGAGCAGTTGTTAGTTGAGAGAGTGGCAGAGCATTTTGCAGTTCAAGCCAGTCTAGCTTATGTAGGTTAATGCAGTGATGGGTTCTATAGGGCTTACCAGTTACAAACCTTGCAATACTGTTGTAGGCTTTAGTAAGTTTGTTGAGATTGTTTTGCTTTAAATTGGTGTAAATGGGAGAAGCATAGAGGGTAGAGAGTAAATGAGAGTGGGCAACGGTAGTTCTTGCTTTAGGGGTGAGGAAGGGTCTTATCCTATACAGGGAGCCTAAGTTTCTGTTAATGGACTTAATGGTGTTATTAATATGATTGTCAAAAGTGAGTTTACTGTCTATTGTAACTCCTAATAACTTACAGGTCAGTTCAGGTGATATAAGGGTTCCATTACTAGCTAGGATGGAGATGTGTATGGGAGGGGTCTTGTTGTTAGGAGTAATCAGAAGTAATTTGTTTTTTTTGGCATTCAAGAGTAAGCACCGGTTTTGGAACCATGTTTCTACTATGGAGAAGATAGTTTGGCTTAGAGATTTCAGCTCAGGGAGAGATTTTGCAGAACAGATGATAGTAGAATCATCAGCATACTGTATGCAGGTGGATTGAGGAATAGCTACATGAAGATCATTTATGAACAGAGAGAAGAGAAGGGGTCCTAGAATCGAGCCTTGAGGAACTCCACAGGGAGATAAGAAAAGTGATTTTGCCACAAAACAGCTTGTTTTCGGTTGCTGAGGTAAGACTTGAACCAAAGGATAGAATTAGAATCCAGAGAGCGGGATTGTAGGGTATTTATAAGTAGGGAGTGATTGACCATGTCAAAGGCTTTTGACAGGTCAGAGTGCAGATGAGAGGTAGTTATTGTTCCGGTTGGTGTTAATAGTATTGGTGAAAGATAGAAGGGCAGTGGTGGTGCTGTGAAAGGGTCTAAAGCCATGTTGGCAGCTGGCCAGGATGTTATTTTTAGTTAGGTAGTCTATTAGCTGATGATGGATACATTTCTCCATGATCTTAGCTAAAGGTGAGAGTAGTGCTATGGGCCTATAGTTGGAGTACTCAGAGTTGCCTCCTTTATGTAAGGGAATGATGTGGGAGATTTTCCAAAGATTGGGGATAGTGCTTTCAGAAATGGTACGGTTAATGAGAATAGCTACAGGATGAGCAATTGCTCTGGCTGCAAGTTGAAGGTATTCAGCTGGAAGGTTGTCAGAGGGTGTACAGGGTTTTAGCCTCAGCCTGAGGCCTGGGACTAATAGGATCACCAGCCTGTGGGGGAAACAGGCATGGCAGGTCTTAGGGCCATAAAGGCATTAAATAGGCTCTGTGAAAAAGCCTGCCAATCAGGTTAACAAGGTTAAGGCTTTCAGCAGGAGGGGAGAAATGTTCTAGGCTTTTTCTTAAAAAGAAGCGCAAAACAGAAGGTGTAGGCCCTAGGGAAGGCTTACTCTCAGAGAGGCCTAGAGTCTGCTTGCTGGGAAGCAGTGAATGCAATGGAAGGGCCTGTCTGGGCAGCCGTAAGAAAGTACAGTATTGTACCTACCATAAATGTAGATGTCCGATAGGTATGCATCTGCAGTCATAACATATGGGTTGTCCTGCCTCAGGCAGCCCTTCGGTCGGCCGGATTCCAAAGTCTGGGTCTGGCCTCGGCTGATGTCGCACTTTCCCCGACGTCAGAGCGTCTGGGGTATAAAAGCATCAGCCGACGCCATTTTCCTCAGTTTTTCTTGCCCCAGATGCCAGGTGCCCTCTAGGAAGGCTAAATTTGGATAAATGCAAAAAAGTTCCAAACATTTGCAAAATTATATAAATATATACATGTATATACAAACAAATACACCATAATAGATTCCCCCAGCTAGCTAAAAAAGAGGGGTAAGTTACCCTAGGAATACCACAGAGGGGTAGGAGGGAGGGTAAACCTGACTGCAGATGCATACCTATCTGACATCTACATTTATGGTAGGTACAAAACTGTACTATGTCCTTCAAGGATGCATCTGCAGTCATAACATATGGGTAGAATACCATAGCCAATCTGGGGGAGGAGATACTAAGGATGGTGTAGTTAAGATCCCCTGCAGGACAAAACCTGCTCTGGATCTGGAGTATAAAGGTAGATTGTAATGTTTGGCAAATGTATGCACGGAGCTCCAAGTAGCAGCTTCTAAAATGTCCTTGGTAGCCACCCCTCGTAGGAAGGCTGTAGTGGTGGCCGTGGCCCTTGTGGAATGAGGCCTGATGTTTTCAGGAACTGTCTTTCCATGAAAGGAGTAACAAAATCGAATGCAATTTCCTATCTATTTTGAAATTGTCTGTTTGGAAATTGCTTTTCCTTGCACCCCAGTAGCATATGCTACAAATAGTTGGCCAGTTTTTCTGCTAGTTTTAGTTCTGTCCAAGTAGTAGCGTAGTTGTCTGTGTATATCCAGGGTGTGCAGCAGTTTTTCCCCTCTATTCTGTGGATTTGGGAAGAACGTAGGCAAGTGAATAGCTTGGTTCAAGGATACCCTAGATACCACCTTTGGCATAAAAGTAGGATTGGTTCTTAGTGAAACTCTGTCCTGATGGAAAATAAGAAATGGCTGTACTGCCATTAATGCTTGTAACTCAGATACTCTTCTTGCTGAAGTTATTGCCAGAAGGAATACAGTTTTCCAAGACAGAAACTGTAGATCCGCTGATGCTGCTGGTTCAAAAGGAGGAAGTGTCAGTTTCTCCAGCACAAAGTTGAGATCCCAAGCAGGTAGAGGGGGTCTTCTTGGAGGTTTAATATTTTTGATCCCTCTCAGAAATTGTCTGAGGAGAGGGTGTGAGAAGATAGGTGGATCCACATTGTATTCTGCTGAAATTGCTGAAGCATGAATCTTAATGGAAGAATAGGACAGGCCATTGTGGAACAATTCTGCTAAGTATTCCAGAATATGTGTCATGCTTACCACTGTCACATCTTAGCCTTTTGATGTGTTCCAAATGAGAAATCTTTTCCATTTAGCTGAGTATGTCTTCCTTGTGGAAGGCAGACGAGATTCCAAGATAATGTCCTTCACTCTGTGATAAAACAGTTTGATTGGGATTTAAGGAATTTTCCAGGCAGTTAGCTGCAATGTTTTCAGGTTGGGATGCATGACCTTGAAATTGTTCTGCATCAGAAGAGGCCATGGTTTTGCCTGAGACATGTTTCTCAATAATGGATACCAGTGTTGCCTTGGCCAGTCTGGAGCTAGCAGTATCACTCTTGGCTGTTCCTCCCTGATCTTCAGTAGAACCTTGTACATTAATGGGAGAGGTGGGAAGGCATATACTTTTAGAGCTTTCCAGCTGAAAGAGTGAGAGTCCACCCTCCAAGCTTGTGGGTGGTATGTCCTTGAACAGAATGTCTTCAGTTGATGGTTGAGGGGGGAGGCAAACAGATCTATCTCCGGCATTCCCCATGCCTTTGCTATGAGTTGGAAGATGTCTGGGTGCAGCATCCATTCGTGTGCATCCATGGTAGTTCTGCTTAAGCTGTCTGCCAGTGTATTCTCTTTTCCTGGCACGAACTGGGACTGTAGTTGGATATTGAGTTTCAGGCATAGTTCCCATAGATTCATAGCCATCCGGCATAGAGGGTAAGAGTGTGTGCCTCCCTGCTTGTTTATGTACCACATGACCGTGGTGTCTGTCCTTATTAACAGGTGGCCTTGTTGGAGGAAGGGTTTGAAAGCCTCGATTGGATGCATCACTGCCAGCATTTCCTTTTGGTTTATGTGCATGCTTAGCTGCCCTTGAGACCATAGGCCTTGGATACATTTGCCCTCCATGTGTGCTCCCCATCCTCGGTCTGAAGCGTCCGTGGTGATGGTTTGTCTTGTTTTTGGTTTGTTGAAAGGCAACCCTTTGTTGGACTGGCAGGCCTGAGCCCACCACAGAAATTCCTTTTTTTAAGGCAAGGAATGATTGGTATCAGGGTTTCTAAACTTTGACTGTGTTGAGACCATACACTCCTTAGGTACCATTGTAATTTTCTCATGTACAGCCTGGCCTGTGGTATCAGAATTATGCAGGATGCCATGTAACCCAGGGCCTGCAGGATTTTCCTTGCAGTAAGTGGAGTTTGCCTTGTCAGAATCATGAAGTAATCTGGAAGTTGTTTTTGTTTTTCTTCTGTGAGAAAGGCCATTTGAGTGGTTGTGTCCAGATCCGCACCCAAAAAGGTTATCCTTTGGGATGGCACAAGTCTTGACTTTTGGATGTTGACTGTGTATCCCAAGGCCTGTAGCAGGTGGATGGCATAAGCCAAGTCCTTTATCAAATCTCCCTTGTTGTCCGCTTGTATTAGGCAGTCGTCCAGATATGGGTAGATTTGAATCCCCTGAAGTCTGCATTGTGCAATTACTGATGCCAGGCATTTCATGAATACTCTGGGCGCAGTAGACAAGCCAAAGGGCAATGTGAGAACTGATAATGCTGCAAGAAATCTGAGGTGTCTTCTGCAACTTGGTCGAATAGGGACGTGCAGGTATGCCTCCTTGAGATCTAGAGTCACCATCCAAGACTCCTTGCCCAACATGGGAAGAAGTTGCTGTAGGGTCAGCATCTTGAATTTTGGCACAATGAGATAAGTATTCAGTGCGGACAGGTCGAGAATAGGCCTCCATTGATTTTCTTTTCTTGGTACAAGGAATAGTCTGGAGTAAAATCCTTGGCCTTGTTCTGAAAGTGGTACCTTTTCTATAGCTTTCTTCTGAAGCAAATTGTTGATCTGCCTTAAAGCCTCTGTCCTCTGATTTGGTGGTAGGTTTGGCATTCCGTTTCTTTTTGGCAAAGTGTGGAAGTGGAACCTGTATCCTTTGTCTATTATTTGCAGTGTCCATGTGTCCCTTGTAATATAATGCCCGTTTTTTGAGAATAAAGCCAGCTTTACGCCCAAGGGTGCTTCCAGTTGATCCCTGGTAGGCGGAATCAGAGTAAAGTCATTGAGCCTGTCCTGGTGTAGTAGTTGTTGTTGCTGTTGCACTACTTCTCTGGTTGGCAGGCTGGCACTGACGGCCTCTGTAGGAGCCCTTCGATTGGCCTCTGCCTCTAGGGCGTCTGTTCCTGCCTCTCTGGGCTCTGTCCGAGTCTGGAAAGGACCAATTCTTAGTAGGCCAGTTTCTGCTGAATCTCGGTGGTTGTACTTGCAGGAAAATCCTTAACTGTTTGCACAGATTTTGCCTTTTCTTCAACCTTTATGACCTCCTGAGCAGAGGAGCCAAATAAATTTTGTTTCTCCATTGGATCATCCCGGAGTTTAGCTTTAACATGGTCTGGCAAAGATTGTTCCTTCAGCCAGGCATGCCTACGAATAACTGCCCCAGTCATAGCGGACCTAAATGAAGCCTCCCAATGCATCATAGCCACATTTTAAGAAATGATTACTAACCTGTTGTGAGTTGTGTACCAAATCCTGAAGGGATTTACGGTCAAGGGGTTCAGGAGAAGAAAGTTTCTTATTCAGTTCATCTAACAAATACTCTTGGCACTGTATCATAGGAAACTGACAATTTAATGCCCTGACAGAAAGAGTTGCTGAAGTATATACCTTCTTTCCCCATCTCTCTAAAGCTCTAGACTCTCTTTCAGAGGGTAGAGGATTTTTGGCAGTGGCGGCCGCAACCCCTTTAGGGCCCTGAGAAATAGTTTCTGGGTCTGCAGAGTGGGCTTTATACAGATGGAAATGAGAATCCAGGACCCTGTAGTATCTATCAGGTTTGGCAGAGGCCGGAGGAAGAGTATCAGGGGCTGTACTGACATTGTACACATCAATTACATTCAAAACAGGAGGTATAGCTAGGGGCCTATGTTGAGGCAAATGCAAAAAGGTCCTTAATCTTTTTCTAGAATCAGAGAATTCCTGACCCTGCCATCGAAAATGCTCTCATGGAGTGTAGAGTCTCAAAGGAAAACTCTTCAGGAGGGGAGGCCGAAGGGATAGATTCCTCAGCATCTGAATCCTCATAACGCGAATAAGCCTCCTCCTGGTGGTCTGACAACTCAGATCCATCTGTGGACTCATCTGAAGAGTGTGGGGCAGAGGGGTCAGTCCTGGGCCTTTTGTCCGGTGGAGGGTGAGAGGCCCTGTCTGGGTGAGGGTGTGAACCTCCAATTAAAGAAATAAGGTCCTCTGCAAGGCTGAGGATCTGAGAACTAGAGGAAGGCCTCTGGGAGGTAGTCTTGGGAGGCAATGCTTTAGGAAGTTTAGCTGCTTTTGCCCTAGAAAAGGCCTTAATGGACATGGAAGCAGGGGGCCTAGCTGCCCCACGTGCAGGAGTAGAAAAGTCCAAAGGTATAGTGTCGGACATTTCCTGGACACTGGTTTCGGTAGGTAGCTCGGAAGCCGACTCAGCCGGGGCCTCCCGGGCCGCGGTGGTCTGTTGAATGGATTCGGAAGTAGGAATCTCCGAGGACTCTGTTTCGGCCGAAACCGAGACACTCGCAGTAGGCCTTATCGTGGCTTCAGCCGAAACCGCGGGCCACGAGTGTTGGTCCTTGTCCTTCCGTTTTTTCACCAAATGCGAAGTCGGAGTCTGACAGCATTTTATATGCAAAACTGGCCCCAAAAAATTCCTCTGCAAACTCCGACCGACGTCTAAGAGTTCGTCGGTTGAAGGAAGCACAGGTTGAACAGGCCGATACGTCGTGGTCTGGGCCTAAGCAAGGAAGGCAGTAGGAATGGAAATCCTTATGAGGTATTTGTTTCCCACAAGTTAAACAATTATTTACTTAGTCTGACATCGGCTGAGGCAAGAAAGAGTCCCCAACAGGGTACTTAGCTTTTTTCGAAGTCTTCGGTAGCTGAATTCACTGGATCTGACCGACCGGCACTTGCGAACCGCTTCTGCTTCGGGCACCGCGCGGCAAGAAAGACTGAGGAAAATGGCGTCTGCTGATGCTTTTATACCCCAGGCGCTCTGACGTCAGGGAAAGTGCGACATCAGCCGAGGCCAGACCCAGACTTTGGAATCCGGCCGACCAAAGGGCTGCCTGAGGCAGGACAACCCATATGTTATGACTGCAGATGCATCCTTGAAGGACATCCTGAGGTTTTCCCCTCATTGCCAGTAGGCAAAGTCTGCAAGCCCTCCTCAGACATGCCTTCTTGCCCTAGGTTCTGCGCCTCAGCAGTACCCACTATACCTGTAATGGCAGACTCCAAACATTCCTCCAGGCAAACGGCCACAGGAGGGACAACTGGTGGAGGGGCAGCAGCAAGTTCGGGTTTGGAAACCTTAGCCTTCTTTTTAGGTGGTTCTATGGACTGACCGGATAAACCTTCCATCCCCAACGCTAAGCGTTTAAGACACTGATTCTCCAAGTAAATGTTCAAGGTGTGCAGACTGTAGAATGCGTTAGTGATGAAGGCCTGACATATGGCACAAGTAAGATGGTCATGGGTAGGCCCTAGACAGAAAAGGTAGAGTTCATGGGCATCCTTATGGGGGATCTGACATACACACCTGCACTTCCCCTTCCTGGGCGACATGTAACCTAAACAGACATGGTGACAAAAACCAATCAGAAACAGCTCCAATGGGGTACTTATCTTAGAAACTTGAAGATCCGATGGCAAAGACAGCAAGAAGTGCTGACGTTCGACTAGTGGCAGATAAGTAGATGAAAGGTACGTGCAAACATCACTTTTATAACCCATGTTCCCTAGTCAGTCATACGTCCCATGTACCTAGCAGTGACCACAAGCTTTTGTATACTGGCTGGACATTCGGGTAGCAAGCAGACGACAACCCAAGAGTTTGGAATACTGCAACATGAGAATAGAAGGGCATCTTATAGATACCAACTCCAACCTCACTATACCTGTAAGAAAAAAAGAGACAAACAGCCAGAATATTTTCATCCAGTCTCCATATCTTGGGACTCACTCATACAGGTCCTAACATTAAATGGCTACCACATTTGCTGGCAAAGAATAAGATCACAGAAAGAACCAAAACAGATACTTTCCCCAGTGTGGCACTATCTTCCAAAGATTTACAACAGGAAATTTGAAATGCAAACTGGACACTAGAGACTGCAGACTTGCATGCCAAAGCGGCCACACCCAAGGCAAAAACACAAAATGGCACAGTAAGATGACCTTTTATCCATAAGGCAGGCACATATCTATGCAAACTGAAAACACTAGGCTCTGGGAATCAGCCTACAACCAATTCCTTTCTGTAGTTATCTATAATGCAACAGCGAACCATACTGAAACTTTATCAACCATACTGAAACTTTATCAAGGAGGATGTTGAGATGCCCCTTGACATTCTAATGCTACAGCCAAATCTTTAAGTACACTGATAAGAGGTGCAGATAGCCACCTGGTACGTTCTACATCACAGCCATACTTAGCCTGCAAAAACTTTGAAAGATTTTTAAAGCACCTATGGATTTCCCCAAATCTACCTTTAACTTACTTCTCACTCGTACTGAAGCATATGCTTTTGGCAGCTGAATACCTTAATACGAAAAATAGGTGTGTGTATTCTTAAAATTACTAATGCCACATTTGTCACCAGGCTGCATATTTTTACTTGGCATAAAAATACAGCTCCTAGTTAGTCAGGGAAATTACAGCACAGTCTGCTACTGGATTCTTGTAGTTACATTTCTACCCCAGAGAAGTGTTCTCATTTTCTGGATGCCAGTGGTGGGGAATTAAATTCAAGAGGCTCTTAAAAATTCCTTGCCCTTCTGAACAAATACCAGCTAGTTTAGTCTCCATGATACCTACTAAATTAAGCATTCACTTACAGGAGTTCTCCACTCCCAACTTAAAATATGCTTGTTAGTTTAAGGGTTCCTTCAAAAGGCTTACTGTTAAAGAGGATTGCAGACCTATTAATTATTGCAATCAACTTTAGAGATGATATATGGACAGGATGAGTAGACTAAATTCTCATATCAGAGAAACCCTAATTTCACAGTAGTGTCCAGGGAATGGTTCCCTTAGATTGGGTCAGCTTGTTAGGCAGTAGCATCACTAATTTGAAAGGTTTGTCAATTTGAACTGGTTAGATAGAAAAAAGGTGCATGTGGGCTAGTATTCTCAGTTTGGGTGCTCTGTTTGGGTAAGAAACTTGCTGAGGGTTGCAATAGGCAAAAGGAGGCTGAGGAAATAAATAGACCATAAGAAACAGCTCATTACCAGTTCACAGCTTTAATCCTCTCTCAAAACTGGAACATAAATCCAGTTCCTCTCAACCACACAATGACAGAGCACAGACAGCCCAAGAAAGAAGAACACTTGCTGGCAGGACCAATGCCTTAGAAGATGGTGTCAGGTTCACCAGCTATAGCAGAGCTCGGTAGCCTTGGACTTTTGCCATTACAAGAAGGTACTCTAACAGAGTTCACAAGCTGCTGGACAAAACCAGCAAAGGAGATCCAGTAAGAGGGCATTGCCTAGAAGTGACTGCCAGGCAACACCTGAACAGATGCCAGGCAGCAGACGTCTGGCTGTGATGAAGCAGTTGCAACTGAGACCTGAAAGACATGTCTGTATTAAACTGTCAAGCTTCCAAAAAGGCATTGGCAAACAGCAATGCTATGTTAAAGGAGAACCGCACCCAGACTCAAACATTTCCATCATGGTTTGGCGTTTCCTACATTTTAACACAATTCTGGGACTATTTGCAGGTTTTTAAATAATTTTATACATAATTTCACCGTCTGACCAAATGGGGTCTAGCATCTTGAAGTTATCCCGACTGTTTAATCTGCCTCTAGGTATCCCACAATGCAGTGCTTGCCTGCAAAAAGTTAAGTCACGCAGGCATCTTTCTTCCTAAAGCTCCTGTCACTGCATTGACTTTACATGCATATACTGCTTTGTCAGTTAGCTTTAAATAACACTTCATGCCGTTCAAGGACTACTTAAAACAGTGCAAATGCTACAGAACAGACTTTTGAAAGTGCTTTTTACTGCTGCTTCTTTTAAGAATGGTTAATTGCAGTCTTCTGCGAAGACTGAATTGTACTACTTTGACTCGTGTCTCATCCCGCTTCACACCTAACTTCCCTGTCAAAGTGACAAGACTAAAGATTAGTTGTGTAGAATCTTACCATAACCATAAGTTGGAGAATAAGACATAGAAGAGAACAGATTTGAGGCCTACGAGACTAGGACTAAGGTATACTTCCATACGAGTCTGGTAACTGATGGCCCTAAAGGTCAGGGATGAGGAAGTGTAGATCTTTCATAACCTGTCCATCGCCTTGTTGTCCATCTGATGGCAGTAGGGAAGAGGAGGGTAACTGCCCAGACTGTCTGCCGAGACAGCAATCACAGCTTGGTCTGTCATATGTGGTTTAATGAGAAATTTAAAATAATCAGGAATCTTGTTGAATTTGTCTGGTCTTTTTAGAGCCGGTGGCTGAGATTCTGGACTCTTGGAAGCAAAGGCAGACACCTCCAAGTATGCTGGTATTACAGGAGGAACAGGAGAGCGTGTGGGAGACTCCATCTGCAGAAGCTCGTAATCTCTGTTCTGCACCTCTGTCATTTGAGTAGACTCCCATTTGAAATATTCACTCATTCTGGAGATGGTCTCCCCAAAGGTTATGTTCCCAGGTGGGGAATCCCCTTCCAAGCAATACTCATCCAGAGAGCAATATTCCAGGGGGAATCCAACTGTGAGGCATAGGACAGTGACTCATGAGAAGAAGAGTAATCTGCCTCGAGTATGTGGAAGTGGTATAGGACCAGCAGAGGCAAGACTGGGACTTAAGGTTGGAAGGGCAGGTGTTTGTGGAACAGTAGGCCTCAGGGCCATAAAGGCTTGAAAAAGGAACGGAGAATGCCTGCCAGTCCGGCTAATCTGCTGGGGAAGCAAATGCTTTGTCTTCTGCTTCCTTTTCAAGGAAGGAGTCTTTGGGTCCTGGCCAAGTGGGCAAAGGCCTGGTATCTGATGTCAAGTCAGGAGTAGGAGTGCCTTCCTCGGAGACTGAGCGTAACAGTGGCTGTTCAGGCGAGCCTGGTTCCCCCCCAACACTGGAAACAGACATCGCAAATCTCAGCAGACATGCAGGCTGGAGAAAGAGCAATTTCCAAAACGGTACCTGCCAAGTCGCCAGTCCTACTGGACATTCCTCAGCCCCTAGACCAAGTTGGCAGGACGTCCGAGCTCAAGCGCAACATTGGGCCTAGATACCTTGGCCTTTTTAGGTGGCTGTGCCGCGATGGCTACTTCTGGTTCCATACCAAGGGCTAGGCGTTTCAGATTTTCTACAAAGAGCTTAAGGGCTGTGCAGTGTTTTAGTAACAAATGACTGGCAGATTGAACATGCTTTATTGTGGGACAGCCCTAAAAAAAAAAAAAACAGAGGTCATGGCTCTCTGTGTGGGATTTGCTGACAGCACTTACATTTTTCCCCTCCTAGATGACATGGACGGAATAAGCTAAGAGTTAAACAGCAACCTAAGCTTAGCAAAAAGGTAGGAAAAAAAGATTCCCAACGGGATACTTATTTTTCTCAGTCACAAGAGCGAAGCTTAACGAGCAAGCTAATGTTTGACTGCGGCAGGAAAGTTCTGAGGTCTGTGCATGCAGACGTCACATTTATCGCCCACGGTTTATGGTCCTAGTGTGTCACATCCCACGCACCTTACAGCAACCAGGCTAAGCTTTTATATAAGAGCCAGATTTTGGGTCGCCTGAGGCGGCGGTTCCCACATGAGAATACTGCAACGTGAGAACAGGATAGCTTGAGCTGTTACCAGCTGTGATTGACCGCTCACAGCGGGAGACTTGACCTGCATACTGTTTCCTTGTTCTAGCCTTTACTTTCTGTATGGGTAGGGGAAGGACCAGGGACCGGTGACATCACAGCATGGGTGGGTTTTTAGGACAGTCATGGTGATGTCAGTTTGTGGAGGGAACTTGGCCAGAAAACTACCTGTATTCATCGACCTTGACATTAAAGAATAGGAGTGTGCAGCAAGATTTTAGAGGGCAGCTAAGTGTTTTGAAAGTGAAAACACCACAGTACAGCAAGGTACTGTTCAAGTAGACAGAACTAATCTAGTTAAAATATTTTAAATGCTGTATTGTTTATTCAAAACAAGGACTGTAAATAAGGAGAATAAGGGCAGAGAAGTTGAGCATTGAACAGAATTCCATTGTCCTTTACTTGAGAAATCAGCTGCACTCTGGGAATACCCCACACAGGAATGATGCAGCTTGTAAAAGCCTGAACTTGCTGCAGAAACTTTTTAGGAGGCATAACCTACTTGTCCTTTAAGATGCCTCTCCCACTGAAACAGAAGTTGTATTTGACTTTAAACAGGAAACTTTACAGTTTGAAGAACTTGTAATTTAATGTTTTACTAATGTAAACTGTTTTCCTTGAATAAAGCAGTTTCACCAAGCAAGCTATCCAGTGAAAGTGAAAATCCCTCAGTGCTGTTTTTGTAAGCCACAATGCACACTTCTTGGGGACCTTTCCCCGGGGACATTCTCAGCCTCGAAGCTCATTAAATTAGGCAAAAAGATCTTAACATAAACAGATTAGCAAATTAGGGACATATCACAGCTTCAAACAAAAAAATGAATATGGTGCTGCAGCCGTTATTTATGCACTATGCTCTGCTAACACTAACACCCATGATACAGGGAGAGAAGCCAGCCCCAACAAGGGGGCATCCGAAGATACAGAACAGACTGGGTGGTCAGATGTCCACCTATAGATCTATATGCAGCAGTGATACCTGACACGACACTCAACCCTCCTTCCCATTCTTGCACAGGATGGGATAAGGGCCTAGCTTGCTCATAGCAGCCCTATGGTTGAGGTACAACACAATCACAGTCCAATTTCATTACAATACCAACATGCACAAAAATGTAAGTTTTTCATGTGCAAGTTCACGTTCTTACAATTTCCTCCTCGCCAAATAACTTTTGGGAATAGTAAGAGCAGTATTTAAACGCTTGGGGACCCAAACTTCACTGCTGCAGCTATGCAGGAAAACTGCTCAATTACAAGAATCCTGCAGCAAGACTAGAAAAGTATCAGAGTGCCTGATCTGTGGATACCAACACTGAACAGCCTAACAGTTTCATTAAGAAAAATATTATTTTCCCATTAGCTGACTAACAAAAACGTTGAGTCTTAACATAACATTCCATCTGTATTTACCTTCACAAATCCTTGACTGTAGGTTCAGCTACGACTCTGCTGTTATTCCAGCCCGTGCCTTCCAAAATCTTGAGATAAGCTCTACCCACAATGCTCCTCACCAAATTACCTCAGATAGAGTTTGCATACAGTAGTGACAGAAATGAAATAGAAGCGAGACCTTACCAGCATCTCTTAATGAAGCCCAATGTTAGGAAAGGATACGATCCATCAAGAAGCCTAAGGTGAGGGAGGTGGGTATGTCAAGCATGTGTGAACACCACAAGATGGAATATTATGGTACAACTTTATCTGATCTTGTCAATCTTCACACAATCCTTGACTGTGGGACAGAGCCCTCAGCTCCCTAAATCTTGGGAGGTCTCATGGAAGAATATTCCAGAGGACCATTGAGCCGAAAGATGCGCTTCCCCTAGAGCCCAGATCCAATTTGTAATAAAGTATGTGGAGAAGCCCATGTAGCCACTGCGCAGTCTAAGGAAACCTTTGAATGAAAGACTGTAGACGCAGTTACTGCTCAGGTGGAATGTAGCTTCACAGGCCTTTGTAGCAGTAAATTCCTCTAGTCATAAATGAAGATAATACAGTCCTTTAGCCACTTATCTAGAGTAAGTTTGGAAACTGGTTTGCCTCTTGCCGCTGAAGAAAAGGAAAATAATGGCTGTGTAAGAACTTATCACCTTAGGATGTCCTCCTCTTTGATGCTGTAGTATTCGTAACAGTAGGGAGATGCTGCTTGCAGCGCCACCGTCCTGCCAGTATACCAGAGTCTTTGTTCCAGGAGGGCAAGTGTGATGCCTCTTAACAGGGCCATAAACAGACGTTCGGTATAAAAGTGATGTCTGGACATACCCTCATCAGGATTGTTTTGCTGCATACAGTTGTGCTTCTGACGTTTTACCTGGAGGGTCCTAATATGAGACAGACTTAATGTCCATAAAACACACAGGATAACTCTTCCAAAGAGACTCCAGGCAGGTAAGGTTATTAGCGCTTTTGTTCCCTTTATTCACACGCCCAAAACGGAACTTCATCAGATATACACACCTTATCCTCTTCCCTCTTTTTATACACAATTCATTAAAGGAATTGCCCCAATCAACACACTTTACAATTAAACTTGAAATTTGATTCCTCCATTTAAAAACATCAGCAGACATTTTAAAAGTATATAAATGTATATACACATTTTCTTATTCTTGTGAAAGCTAATAAATAAATTTTCATTTAAGAATACACTTTTAAAATCATTTGCTTGTTGAAATTAAATACTTGTAAACATTCTCCTAATGCACTGGTTAACCTTAAAAGAAACAGAAGAAAAGTACAGTTTTGTACCTACCTTAAATGTAGATGTTAGTGTATTCACTGTTGCAGTCATTACACTTGGGTTATCCTGCTGGCAGGCGACCCGCAGTCAGCCAGAGTTCCAAAATCTTGGTCCGGCGTCGGTTGCTGTCGCTTCTTCCCGGACGTCAGTGTGCCAGGGGTATACAAGATGCAACAGACGCCATTTTCTTCAGTTTCTTGCCCCAGATGTCAGGTGCCCCCAAATAGATAGGCAATACATATTGCTAACCAAAACAAAGTGAATAAAAAACAATACCCTTATCTACAAGCAAATACACCACATAGGTTGTATACAAGTTGTATAGGATAGAAAGGCACAGAAGTCCCAGCAAAATAAGTGGGGATGGAGGGTGGGTAACCTGGACTGCAACAGTGAATACACTCGAACATCTACATTTATGGTAGGTACAAAACTGTACTATGTTCATAGTGTTTCACTGTTGCAGTCATTACACTTGGGATGAATCCCAAAGCAGAGGTTGGGTAGCTGGGTCTATAAAGGATTTGGAGTGGCTATGAGGCCCTGCAGCACTGCAGTGGCAAAGCCTGCTCTGGATTTAGAGTAAAGAGGCAAGTGATAATGCTCGGTAAAGGTGTGCACTGAACTCCAAGTTGCAGCATCCAAAATATCCTTGGTTGGTACCCCTCTAAGAAAGGCTGCTCTGGTGGCTGTTGCCCTAGTAGAATGCGGCCTAATGTTGTTAGGCACTTTTTCCATATTGTGTGTAGCAGAAACGGATAGTGTCCTATCCACTTTGAAACAGGGTTTCCCTGTGATCCTGCAGCATATGCTACAAACAGTTGCTCAGTTTTCCTGAAAGCTTTTGTTTTGTCCAAGTCGAAACGTAACTGCCTGTGAATGTCCAATGAATGCAGAAGTCTCTCCCCTTTATTCTGGGGATTTGGATAAAATGTTAACAAGTGAATAGTTTGGTTAAGAGCCACACTGGATACAACCTTGGGCATAAATGTAGGGTTTGTTCTTAAGGAAACCCTGTCGATAAAAAAATGATGAAAGGTTCCACTGCCATTAATGCCTGTACCTCTGAGACTCTTCGTGCTGAAGTTATTGCTAGTAGCAGAGCAGTTTTCCATGACAAAAAATTTAATTCTGCTGAATTGGCTGGCTCAAAAGGAGGTAAAGTTAGTTTTTCCAAGACAAAGTTGAGGTCCCAGGTTGGTGTTGGTGCTCTCCGGGCTGGTCTTAAGTTTTTAGCCCCTCTGAGGTACTGTCTTAGTAATGGATGTGAGAAAATTGGAGGTTCCGTGTTATGAGCTGAAATGGCAGAGGCGTGGATCTTAATTGATGAAAAGGATAGGCCTTTGTACAGCATCTCAGTTAAGTATTGTAATATCAGAGTAATATTTGGAACAAGAGGGTCAAAGCCTTGAACCTGGTTCCAGGCGCAGAATCTCTTCCACTTTTCTGAGTAGGTTTTCCTGGTGCTGGGCCTCCTGGACTCCAGAATGACATCCATAACCGCTTTAGAGAGAGGGGTTGGGCTGCTTGGCTAGGATATCCTGCCATGCAGTCAGATTTAAGGTTTTGAGCTGACTGTGCAGGATCTGATTGTTTTGTTGAGTCGGAATTTGAGATAAAACCCATGCTGGGCCTTGAGCCAAGTTCTTTAAGATTGGGTACCAGTGCTGGCGTGGCCAGTCTGGGGCAATCAGGATCATTTTTGGCCTCTCTTGTCTGACTTTTAGGAGTACCTTTGAAAGGAGAGGCAGTAGTGGGAAGGCATAAACTTTTAGGGTTTTACAGCTGAATGAGAGAGCATCCACTTTCATTGCCTGTGTGTGCTAAGTCCTTGTGCAGAATTTCTGCAGTTGGCAGTTCAAAAGGGAGGCAAAAAGATCTATGCCTGGGCACCCCCATTTTTGTGTTATCATGCTGAATACTTGTGGATTTAATTTCCACTCGTGAGGATCCATGATGTTTCTGCTTAAGTCGTCTGCCAGAGTATTTTTCTTTCCTGGCAGGAATTGTGCTTGCAGATGAATTTGGTAAGTCAGTGCTGTATTCCACAAATTCATGGCTTGTCTGCAGAGGGGGTAGGAGTGTGTGCCCCCTTGCTTGTTTATGTACCACATAACTGTGGTATTGTCCGTCTTTAGTAAAAGTTGTCCTGGATGCAGAAGGTCCTTGAAAGCTGTCAGGGCATTTTGTACAGCTAGCATCTTTTTGATTGATGTAAAGATGCATATGGTCTGCGGCCCACTTGCCCTGAATACATTTTCCTTCCATATGTGCTCCCCAGGCGTAATCCCGATACATCTGTTAGGGTCTGCCTGGCTGTGGGTAAAGTGAAAGGCTGTCCCTTGTGGTGACATGCCTGTGCCCACCATCGAAACTCCTGTTGTAGGCAGAGAATAAGTGGTATTATTGCTTTCAAACTGTGACAGTGCTGAGTCCAAACACTTTTTAGATACCATTGTAACTTCCTCATATGCAGTCTGGCATAAGGCCTGCAGAATTTTTCTTGCGGGGAGTTGGGGTTCTGCTGCCATCAATTGAAAGTACTGAGTCAGTTGTCTCTGCTTGTCTGGCGTGAGAAGCCATCTGGGCAGTTGTATTTAAGCTTGCACCCAGGAATATTATCTGTGAGGGCAGTAGTTTTGACTTCTTTTCATTTATAGTGTGTATCCTAGGCCCATTAGTAATCTTTTTACAAACGCCAGATGAGTTAGCAGAATGTCTTTGCTCTCTGCTTGAAAAAGGCAGTCGTCCAAGTAGGGATATATTTGAATTCCTTTTTGTCTGCAAAATGCAATTACTGGTGCCAGGCATTCTGTGAAGACCCTGGGCGCAGTAGATAAGCCAAAGGGCAGTGCAGAGAATTGGTAATGCATTGTGCCAGCTATGAATCTGAGGAATCTTCTGCAATTTTGTCTGATTGGGACATGCAGGTATGCCTCTGAGGTCCAAAGCAACAAGCCAAGCCTTCTTGCCTAGCATGGGAAGTTGTTGCTGTAGAGTCAACATTTTGAATTTCGGAATATCCAGGTAAGTATTTAGAATAGATAGGTCCAGTGTGGGTCTCCAGGCTTTGCCCTTTCTGGGGACCAAGAAAGGTCTCTAGTAAAATCCTTGTTCTTCCTGTTGTGGCACTTTTTGAATAGCTCTCTTGTCCATGAGGGCTGTAATTTGTTTTTGTGCCTCTGCCCATTGATTTTGTGGAAGGTCTGGCATTCCTTTTGGCCTTGGTAGAGTGTGAAAGTGGAACCTGTAACCTTGAGACAATATTCAGTACCCCCATTGGTCTTGGGTGATTATATGCCAATTTTGAGAAAAAAAGTGCTAGTTTTCCCCCTAAGGGAGCTTCCAAAAGGTACGTGCTCGGCATTTGGAAGGGAAGTCATTGGGACTGTTTCCTATAAGGCTGACACTTGTCTTCTCCTTTTGGGGTTGAAGCACCTCACTGTCGTGGTCTGTAAGAGCCTTGGGGCTGAAATCTGCCTCTTGGGCGTCTGTATCTGCCTCTTTGTGGTCTGTCTGACACTGGAAAGGACCAATTTTTTGAAGGCCAATTTCCGCTAAATCTAGGTGGCTGTACCTGTAAGAAATCATTCACTGTTTGCATAGATTTTTCTTTATCCTCCATTTTCTTTAGCACATCTTCTGCCTTAATACCAAACAAGATATCATGCTGTAAAGGAGCATCCAATAATTTTGCCTTAACATGGTCAGGTAAACTTTGTTCTTTTAACATGTCTTCAAATCACAGATCCTGTAATTGCGGCTCTACAAGACGCCTCTAATGAATCAAAACCACATTGCAGAATAGGTTTTCCCACTTGTTCAGCTAGATGCAATAAATCCTGCATTTCCTTACAATCAGGACCTTCTAAGCTTGTAAGCATTTTCTGTTTTAACAGACATTAAATATTGTTGGTATTCAAGCATGTGGAACTGGCAATTTAAGGCCCTTACTGCTAAAGTTGCAGAAGTGTAAACTTTCTTCCATCTATCCAATGCTCTAGAATCCCTGTCAGAGGGGACTGGATTTTTAGCAGTGGAAGCCTCTACCCCTTTGGGACCCTGGGAAATAGTTTCTGGGTCAGCAGCAGGGTTTTTAGAGAAATTTGAGAGAGTCAGGGACTCTGTAGTACCTGTCTGGCTTGACTGGAGCTGGGGGCAAAGAATCAGGGGTTAAACTAGATTCGGAGAACACATCATCCACAGTATCTAACACAGGCGGAATAGCAAGGGGCCTGTGCTGAGGCAATAAAAGAAAATCTGAGCCTTTTCTTGGATTCAGAGTAATCCTGGCTCTCCCAATGGAAATGCTCCCTCATGGTATGTAATGTTTCCCCAAGAGAGTAATCCGCAGGAGGAGAGGCTGAAGGAATGGATTCTTCAGCATCAGAGTCCTCATAGGGGGTATAGAGTATCCCTGGTCTGAATGAGTCAGAGGAAATGGAAACCTGATCAGAAGAGTCATAGTCTGCATCTTGCCTAGGCCTTTTATCAGGAGGTGGATGGGAATCCCTGATTAGAGTGATTAGGTGTTCGGCCATTTTGAGCATCTGTTTCTTAGGCATGGAGGACTGACCAGGAGAATGCTGTACTTGTTTCTTTGTCTTTAATGGTGTTTTAAACTTGGTTGTTGTTTTGAAGGTAAGCTATGAAGGTCTGAAAACACCCTCAGAAGCCGGTGCCTGCTCAGCGGCTCCGGACCCATCTGAGTTAGTTTCCATAAGCCCAATACTTTTGAGTTTCCAGAGGCCTAGTTGTCTCCACGTAGGAGTCGGAGGCGGCCTGAGGCTCTGAGGTAGCGGGTGTCAGGGGCTGCGAAAGCTCCTCACTGAGAACCGGTGACTGGCCTAGAAGAGGCTTCATCGGTTTTGGACCTCGGATGCCTGTCCTTATCCTTCTCTTTGCGTTTTTTGTGAATTCTGGTTGGTTGTTCCGACGGCACTGTATAATTGAACCTTCAGCCAAAGTAATGCAAAGCAAAATCAAACTGACGTTTAATAAATAGTGTGTTTGTTAAATCTAACACAAAACCAACAACTAGTGACGTCAAGGTCAGGGCCTAGGCATGGAATACAGTAAGAATGAAAATCCTTGAGATATTTGCTTCCCACAAGAAATACAGTTATTAACTTTTACTGACATCAGTCTGAGGCAAGAAAAAGTTTCCCCAAAGGAGCACCTAGCTTTATTGAAGACTTTGGTTCTGAAATTCTAATTCAAAAATCTCAGGAGTTGGCTGACCAGCACTTGCGAACTGCTTTTGCTTCGGGCACCGCGCGGCAAGAAAGACTGAAGAAAATGGCGTTGGTTGCATCTTGTATACCCCTGGCGCACTGACGTCAAGGAAGAAGCGACAGTAACTGACGCCAGACCAAGGCTTTGGAACTCTGGCCGACTGCTGGCCACCTGCCAGCAGGATAACCTAAGTGTAATGACTGCAACAGTGAAACACGAACATCAAAGGGAACACATTCCTATTCAAACCTCTACTGACCTTAAGTGCAATAAACTACTTAGTGAAATTCTGTCACTGATTCCAGGGAAAACTGTTGCATTTAATAAAACCTGCCAATATGTTTCCCTGTATTCCAAAAAGCAGGGCCTGTTACCTCCTCTTTCATCTCCCCACCTTTTCCAATACACAAAAAAGAAACTTCTAAAATCTTTACATCCCATACTACTATATAGGGCATTGTTTTTGTCCTGTCTCCTTTACTGCGTAAATATGCTGATATATTCTCTTTTAGTTTATTCTCACTTTTTCCTATGTAGTATGCATAACAAGACTGGCACAGGGCTACATACACTACTCCTTTTGTATTGCAATTATAATTACCCGTTACTGAAACGGGTTCTTTTGTAGCCTTCAATCACTATACTAGTTTCATATATATCTACATACATTACATTTCCTCATACATCCAAGTGAAATCCTGTCGGTTCTTTTTCCTTTCAAATAAATTTTTAATTTCAAATCCCCTTCTGAATACGATTTCTTGTTTGTCACCTACTTTTTCTGTTAGTCCAAATGCTCCTGAAACAGTTAGTTTTTTTCTATTTTCCTTTCATCCGGACTATCCTAGTCATATGTTAATATACTTATAGATTTGCATGTAGGCCAGTCCCAGTGTAGTAGGATGGCTGTGTAGATTGAGACCACAGGAGATTATGGCAATCTGCCCACAGGTGATACCTGGGAAAGTAGTCAGAAAGCGACAGGGAGTAGGTGGGTGGGACTGAATATTGCAACAGAGAAGAGGACATCTAAGGTTATGCTAAGTTCTTATACAACTATTCTATGTCCTATTCTCATGTTGCAGTATTCATAACAGTAAGGCGAGTACCAGAGCTTTAAGTATGAACCTGGGAGGAGGGAGGGATCCTGTGGTCAAGTAGACCCTGTAGGATAGTCCTGGCAAATCCTGCTCTAGCACGAGATGCTAGGTCCAGCTTGTAGTGTTTGGTGAAGGTGTGTACTGTGGTCCATGTAGCTGCTCCTAAAATGAAAGAGGAGTCTATGTGTTTGAAAAAGACAGAAGAGGTAGCAGCTGCTCTGGTAGAATGAGATTCATTACTACCTTGTAAAGATATCCCATGGTGGGAGTAGCACAAGGAAATGGACTTGAAGATCCATGAGGCAACGGTCTGCTTAGAGACAGCTTTCCCTAGGGCTCTGGGATGGAAGGAAATAATTGATCTGACTTCCTGATATCTTTGGTTTTGTCTAAACACTGAAGTTCTCTGTCTACATCCAGAGAATGTAGGGCCCTTTCTGAAGCATTTTGTGGATGAGGGTAAAAAACTGGTAGGTTAATGGACTAGTTCAATGAGAGCTCATTAACTACCTTGGGCATGAAGGGTTGGGTTCTGAAGACTACTCTGTCCTTGTGGAAAACAAGGTAAGGATAGGTGGCCATAAGGGCTTGGATCTGACACCCACCTGGCGGAGGGCGAGGGCTACTAGCAGAACTGTTTTCAGTGTGCACAGTTTCAGGGAAACAGTGTGCTGGTTCAAAGGGGGGTGAGGTTAGCTTTTCTAATACAAAATTTAGGTCCCACGGAGGAGGGATGAGTCTCCATGGGGGTTTGATGTGAAGGAATCCCTTCAGAAAAAGTTTGACTTCCAGTCTGGAAGCCAGAGGGGGGTGAAATGGGCAGATAAGCAGAAATGGCAGACAAATTGAGTGAAGAACGTTAGCCCTGATTGGAGTAGCTCACACAAGTAGGATAGGACTCTTGGTATGGGAGTAGTGAGGGGGCATGGTTGTTCCTATGACACCAATTGGAGAATCTGTGCCAGTTAGCTACATAGTTTCTCTCGGTGCTAGGTTTTCTAGACTTCTGCAGAACAGAGTACGTCCGCTGAATAAAGGTGTCTGTAAGGGATTAGAATCCTATCACCCAAGTCAATTTTAGGTTGTTCACCTGTGGGTGTAGCAGGGCTCCTTCGTTCTGTGTGAGTAGGTCTACACGGTGAGGTAACCTGTGGTGATTGCCCTTGGCTAGAGAATGTAGGCGGGGAAAACCAATAATGACTTGGCCAAAAGGGGGTCAGTCAGATTTTTGGTTTTCTGGAATTTTTAGGACTTTTTGAATTAGAGTGAAGGGGGAAGACATACAGGTACACCGCCACCCCCATGAGAAGGCATCCACTTTCCAAGCTTGTGGATGTGGGTTCCTTGTGCAGAAATTGGGCATCTGCCTGCTGAGTGGGAAGGCAAATAGGTCTGCTTGTGGGATACCTTACTTGTGCTTCAGTTCTAGGAAAACCTCTGAAGCATCCATTCGTGAGAGGGGGTGGAGGTTCTGCTGAGTGCGTCTGCCATAGCTGTGTATATCCTCTTAGCAGAGAACGTTAAGTGGACCCTGAGAGAAGCAGCTAGGTTCCATATCGGGATGGCCAGGCTGCACAGTGGGTAGGACCTGGTCCCCCCTTGTTTATGTAACACAGGACAGTCATATTGTCTGATTACGTTTAGGGTTCCTTGCAGGATAAAGGTCTTGAATGTTAGAAGGGCTAACAGCAGTGCCCTCATTTCCTTGATGTTGATGTGGTCCTTTTTCCTTAGAGTAGACCACTTTCCTTGTACTGAGAGGTACTCGTTTGTTTTTAACACTGCACCCCAGCCCAGATCTGAAGCATCTGTGGAGAGCTGTTGTTGTGGGGCTGGAATTTGGAGGTTGGTCCCCGGATTGGTCTGCATTGCAGAGATCCACCACTGGATCTCCTTTTTTAGGCACAGAAATGGAAGTGGAGAGTCCAAGGGTTGGGAGTGTTGGGTCCATAGGTTCTTTAACACCCACTGAATTTTGTGCATGTGGAGTCTTGCCATAGGCAGCATGGGTATGAGGAATGCCATGTGGCCTAACACTCAGGAATTCCCGAGTTGTCAGGGCATTTTGAGTAAGGATCTGACTGACGCACAGGCAGAGTTCCTGAATCCTTTGGTCTGGGATGAAGGCTTTCATGCAGTCTGTGCAGATTCTACACCCCAAGAAAATAAAGTCCTGTGAGGGGATCAGGTGAGATTTTTCAACATTTATAGTGTGAACCCCAGAAGAGTGAGGGTGTTCGACACCTGTTGTAAATGAAGTAGGATTTGGTCTTAAGAATATCTGTATACCCTGGATCCTGCAATGAAGGGGGCTAGACACTTTGTAAACACTAGAGGGGCAGTGGAGAGACCAAAAAGGCAATGCAGAGAATTGAAAATAACAGGAGCCTACTGAAAATGAAGAATTTTCTGTAATCTGGATGAAAGAGATGTGGAGGTAGGCATCCTTGAGATCTAGGTGCTACCATGAATGCCTGGAAGGGAATCAGAAGCAAGAGAAGTGGTAAGGTGATCATTTTGAAACTGGGAACATGGAGGAAGAGGTTTAGAAAGGATAAATCCTGGATAGGTTTCCAAGGACCTTCTTTCCTTGGTACTAGAAACATTCTGTTATACAAACCTGTGTTTCTTTGAGGGATGGGCACTGGTTCTATGGTGCCTTGATTTAGAACTTGATGAATGACGGGTGGGGAACAGATGGGTTTGGTTTTTTTGGTGGTTGGGGAATACCTTGGAAAGGTGGAAGCATCCACCAAGTCATGTAATATCCTCTCTGGATGATGGACAGGACCCATTGTTCTGCTGTTAGTCACCACCAGGAAGGAAGAGAGAGGGTGAGGTGAAGGGATAAGGGTGTTGCTGGATGCATGGGGGGGGTCACAGTGGAGGAGGCCTGGATTGGTCATGCTGGCTCCGAAAGGGTGTGGTGGAGGAGCTGGTGGGAAATCTGGGGGTAGAAGTCTTCCTCGGCAGTTTATGTCCCTTTGATTGTGGCACTGAATGAAAAGATTGTCTTCGAACAAAGGAGGGCTTCTGAGGGTAAGTCCAATGATATCTAGGAATAGGGGATACCAGAAGGTGTTTGAGGTTCTTTAATTCTTTACCCTTAACTTGGAGGGATTTTAGAAGCTTGCCCAAAAAGGGCCTTATTGTCTAAGGGTGCATTCAGTAAGTTTAGACATTCATGGGGAGGGGCTGAAGCCTTATCCAGGAGTAACCATCCAAGTACTGATCCAGAAGCTGCAGCTTTGGATGAAGCTTCCACAGCATCGTAACTGCACTGAGTACCTGGTCACTTGGAATGCTGGGCAGAGGAGGTGAATTTAAATTGTGCTCTGATAGGGGAATCCTGAACCTCAGTCTGAAGGGTACAGAGTTTAGAAATGGCATCTAGAACATATCTTGCCATGTGTGTTTGGTAGTTCAAGGCCCTAACGGCCAGAGTGGAGCAGGTATATACCTTTTTTCCTGTCCATAAATTTACTATCAGTTTGGTAAAGAGCAGCAGAAGGTAGATGTCTACATGTTTCATCTACAGAAACAGCTATAAAAGCTGGGTCTGGCTGGAGGGTTCCTGAAAAGAAACTGTCTTGGGGGACCCTATAAAATTGATTGGGTCGTTTAGTTGCTAGGGGTTGAGAGTCAAGAGAATGAAGCAGCTAGGAAGGCATCCTGAAAAGCCCGAAGTGAGACAGCTGAGGGAGATGGCTGCTCCATTTGCAAAAGGTCAAAGCACCTTTTCTTGGAGTCTGAAACCTCAGAGGCATGGCACTTAAAATGTTCCCTCATGAGGGAGGCAGTACCTGGGGATTCAGGAGAAAAAGCGTCGTCCTCCTCTGGTGTAATGAATTCCTTGGGGGATTCAATTTGTGTTTCATAGGAGGAAGACTCCTCAGAAGAGGAGTAATCTTCCTCAGACACATGGAGGGGTGGTTGAGGCGTGAGTAGGAAGTTTTTGTTTGTAAGGCCTGAAAGGCATAAGACATAGGATTCCCAACCAGGTATGGGTGGAGGCTCAGAGTACATGATTTTTGGCTTCCTTTTCAAGGTAGTTGTAGGAGCAGACAGAGACGGGGATGTCAGCCTAGCATGAATTGGATAAGCAGGGGCTTCTGAAAACATGAGCCAAGGTTCCCCTCTGCCAGACTCTGATGGCTGAATTACCTCAGCGAATGTACCTTCGGTTTCCCACATCCCGGCTTTGGTTAAGGTTCGCGGGCCTGCTTTGGTAACAAGTCGTCTGAACGGACTCTGGGTCTTCAATCACCTCTAGAGCCTGCTCTGACGCCCAAGGCGCAGCTTGGGATTCCAGTCTAACTTTTTTCACCTTCTTCCTAGGCGGCTTGTTAGATGGGCCAACTCCTCCCTCCATGCCTAATGCCAAGCACTGGAGTCTTTCGTTCTCAAGACGTAGTTTCAAAGCTGCTTATCGGTTACGGAGAGTCTTTGGGACGAACGACTTACAAATTGGACAGAATGTATGGTTGTGAGCCTCACCTAGACAAAACTCCCACAATCATACTTCCCTTTCCTAGCTGACATGCAAGTCTAAACAGTAAGCAAATTAAGCAAGAAAAAGTACGGTTTTGTACCTACCATAAATGTAGATGTTAGAGTGCTAATACAGCTGCAGTCATAACAGATGGGTTCTCCTGCCGTCAGGCGGGTCCTCGGTCGGCCGAATTCCAAAGTCTAGGTCCGGCATCGGTTGTCGTCGCTTCTTCTGACAGTGCGCCAGGGGTATAATAGAACCAGCCGACGCCATTTTCTTCAGTTTTGCTTGCCCCAGATGTCAGGTGCCCCCAGAAGGAAAGCAATACATAAATTTGTGTAATAAAGCAATGCAATAATCAAAATACAGTAGTTGCAAGCAAATACACCATAAAAGAATACCCCAATCAGGTTGTATGAGGAGGTGTTATCCAATAGCCCTGTCCCAAGAGGGGAAGGAGGGAGGGAAACCTTGACTGCAGCTGTATTAGCACTCGAACATCTACATTTATGTAGGTACAAAACTGTACTATGTTCATAGTGCATACACAGCTGCAGTCATAACAGATGGGTAGAATCCCAAAGCTAAGAAAGGGGTGGTAGGCACTAGGTGGAACTAGGAGTCAGAATGCCCTGCAAGACTGCAGTGGCAAAGCCTGCTCTAGTTTTGGAGTATAATGGTAGGTGGTAGTGCTTGGAGAAGGTATGCACAGAACTCCAAGTGGCTGCTTCCAAAATATCTTTGGTAGGAACTCCTCTGAGGAAAGCTGCAGAGGTAGCTGTGGCCCTTGTGGAGTGAGATCTGATGCCTGCAGGTACAGTTTTACCATGAAGAATAACAAAAGCGTATGCAGTGGGCTATCCATTTTGAGATTGTCTGTTTGGAAATCGGCTTCCCTTGAGCTCCTATAGCATAGGACACAAAGAGCTGTTCTGATTTTCTGAAAGGCTTTGTTCTGTCCAAATAATAATGCAGCTGTCTGTGGATGTCCAAGGAATGTAGTAGTCTCTCCCCT
The DNA here is from genome assembly GCF_019279795.1 of Protopterus annectens. Classification (NCBI taxonomy): domain Eukaryota; kingdom Metazoa; phylum Chordata; order Ceratodontiformes; family Protopteridae; genus Protopterus; species Protopterus annectens. Next base: position 449,736,669 of record NC_056750.1, on the reverse strand, counting down.
TTGTTTTGAGGATTAGGGTAGAAGGTAGGTAAGTGTATAGCCTGATTCAAAGCTACCCTGGATACCACCTTTGGCATAAAGGACGGGTTGGTTCATAAGGAAACTCTGTCCTGATGGAAGATAAAAGGCTGCACAGCCATGAGGGCTTGTAGTTCCGATACCCTAAGAGCTGAGGTGATAGCCAGAAGGAAAGCTGTTTTCCAGGACAAATATTGCAAATCTGTTGAGGCAGCTGGCTCAAAAGGAGGCAAGGTCAGCTTTTCTAGAATGAAATTGAGATCCCAAGCAGGTATTGGTTGTTTCCTTGGGGGTTTTATATTCTTAGCCCCTCTGAGGAACTGTCTTAAGAGGGGGTGAGAGAATAAAGGTGGATCAGTGTTGTATTCTGCAGAAATGGCTGAGGCATGGATTTTGATGGAGGAGAATGAAAGTTCACTGCTTAGCAGCTCAGCTAGATAGTGTAATATTTGAGGTAAATACAGTTTTTCAGGATTCTGGCCCTTTTTCTCATTCCAGGCACAAAACCGTTTCCATTTTGCGGAATAAGCTTTTCTAGTAGACGGCCTTCTGGCCTCCAAAATGACATCCTGCACCTCCTTGGAGAGTAGGGTCTGTTGTGATGTTAATGCATCTTCCATGCGGCCAGATTGAGTGTTTTCAGCGGACTGTGAAGAGTTTTGAAGCTGTGCTGAGTCAGAAGAGGTATTAGAGGTAGGGTCCATTGAGGGGAATGCGTCAGGCTCCTCAGGAGTGGGTACCAGTGCTGTCTTGGCCAGACTGGAGCAATGAGAATCATCTTTGGTCTGTCTGCTCTGGTTTTTAATAGAACTTTGGGCAGCAGAGGAAGAGGTGGAAAGGCATAAACTGTCATTGTTGTCCAACAGAAAGAGAGAGCGTCCACTCTCCAGGCCTGTGGATGAAAAGTCCTCTAGCAGAATTTTGTCAATTGGTGATTTTTGTGGGAGGCAAAGAGATCTGTGTCTGGCCTTCCCCATGCTTGAATTATCTCTGTAAAAACTTTGAGGATGCAACTTCCATTCGTGTGGATTGGTCATATTTCTGCTTGGGTTGTCTGCCAGCGTGTTTTCCTTGCCTGGTAAGTACTGTGCTTGAAGTTCGATTTGTAATTCCAGAGCCATGTTCCAAAGTGACATGGCCAGCCTGCATAGGGGGTATGAATGGGTTCCTCCCTGTTTATGTACCACATTACTGTGGTGGTGTCTGTCCTTATCAATAGCTGACCTGGATGCATAAGGTCTTTGAAAGGTATAATAGCATTTATTACTGCTAGCATTTCCTTTTGATTGATGTGAAGGTGCTTTTCTTTTTGGGACCATTTGCCCTGAATGCACCGATCTGTCATGTGCGCCCCCCAGGCATAGTCCGAGGCGTCTGTTGTGATGACTTGATTTGCTTGAGGCTTGCAGAATGGGAGACCTGTGTTTGTTTGGCATGCTTGAGCCCACCACAGTAATTCCTTTTGAAGACATGGAACTAGTGGTATTACTGTTTCCAAACTGTGGCTGTGTTGAGACCATAGGTTTTTCAGGTACCATTGAAGTTTCCTCATATGCAGCTTTGCACATGGCATTAGTAGGATGTAAGATGCCATGAATCCCAGAGCTTGTAGGATTTTCCTTGCAGTCAGCCTGGTGAAATTTGCTAGTGTTCTGAAGTATTGAGTTAGTTGCCCCTGCTTCTCTGGCGTGAGGTAGGCCATCTGGGTGTTTGTGTCCAAGTTGGCACCCAGGAAAATTATTTTCTGAGAGGGTAGTAGCCTTGATTTTTTGTTGACCGTGTATCCCAGAGAATTCAACAACATTATTACAAAAGCCAGACAGAAGTATGTGCTTGCTGTCCGCTTGGATCAGGCAGTCGTCCAAATATGGGTATATTTGTATCCCTTGAAGTCTGCAGTAGGCAATTACTGATGCCAGGCATTTCGTGAATACTCTGGTCGCAGTAGATAAGCCAAAGAGCAATGCAGAGAATTGATAATGGGTTGAACCTGCAAGAAATCAGAGGTATCTTCTGTAATTTTGCCTGATTGGGACATGCAGGTAATGCCTCCTTGAGGTCCAATGTTACCAGCCAAGACTCCTTGCCCAGCATGGGAAGAAGCTGCTGTAATGTGAGCATCTTGAATTTTGATACGAGTAAAAATGTGTTTAGGATGGATAGGTCCAAAATAGGTCTCCAATCTTTTCCCTTCCTTGGTACCAGGAATAGTCTGGAATAAAAACCTTGACCTTGTTCTTGAGTAGGTACCTGTTGAATAGCTTTCATGTCCATGAGATCTGAAATTTGTCTTTGTGCCTCCGCCCTTTGTGTGGCAGATGGCATGCCTCTCATTTTTGGAAGGGTGTGAAAATGGAATCTGTAGCCTCTGTTTATAACGTCCAGGATCCATTTGTCTTGTGACAATATGCCAATTTTTTGAAAATGCCAGTTTTCCGCCTAAGGGTGCTGCCATTTGAGCCTTGCTTGGCATGCAAAGGGGAAGTCATTGGGCTTGCTTTCTGAATGGCTGCGAACTATCCTCACCACCTCTGTGTAGGAGCTTGCCATTGTCTGCCTCTAAACAGTCCTTGAGATTGCCCTCTGCCCCTCGGGCACCTGTATCTACCTCTTTGGGGTCTGTCCGTGGCTGGAAAGGACCAATTTTTGGAAGGCCAATTTCTACTGAAACGTGGAGGTTGTACCTGTAGAAAATCTTTCACTGTTTGCATTGAAAGCCTTTTCCTCCATTTTCTTTAATACCTCCTCAGCTTTAACACCAAATACATCCTTTTGTAGTGGGGCATCTTAGCTTTGACATGATCTGGTAAGGTTTGCTCCTTGAGCCAGGCATGTCTACGTATGACTGATCCTGTAACAGCAGCTCTACATGAGGCCTCTAGAGCATCAAAACCACATTGCAATGTACGTTTACCCACTTGTTCTGCACTGTGCATCAAATCCTGCAACTCCCTCAAGTCTGGTTGTTCAGGTTGTGACACTTTACTTCTCAACTGTGATAACAGAAACTGTTGGTACTTTAGCATATGGAACTGGCAGTTTAATGCCCTCATGGTTAAGGTGGCCGAGGTGTATACCTTTTCCCCCCACCTTTCTAAGGATCTGGAATCCCTCTCGGAAGGTAATGGGTTTTTAGCAGTGGAGGCCTTAATTCCCTTGGGGCCCTGTGAGATAGTTTCTGGGTCAGCCGCATGGCTTTTGTATAAAAATTGGTGAGAGTCAGGAATCCGGTAGTACCTGCCAGGCTTGACTGGGGCTGGAGGTAAAGAATCCGGGTTAAGGCAGGCCTCCGAGTACACATCATCTAGTATGTCTAAGACAGGAGGTATAGCCAGAGGCCTGTACTGGGGTAGCAAGAAAAAAATCCCTAAGCCTTTTCTTGGAATCTAAGTACTCTTGGCCTTCCCAGTGGAAGTGTTCCCTTAAGGTATGCAAGGTTTCCCCAAATGAGTAATCCTCTGGGGGGGGAGACAGAGGGAATGGACTCCTCAGCATCAGAATCTTCAAAAGGGGAGTAGGAATGTTCCTGTTCATCCGAGTGATCTGAATAATGGAGGCCTGGTCAGAGGAGGGGGATTCTTCCTCCACTCTAGGCCTTTTGCCCGGGGGGGGGGGGGGGGTTGTAATCAAATCCTCAGCCATTTTAATCATCTGTTTTTTAGGCATGGGGCCTGGAGAAGGGCCCTGTGTAGCTGGTCTCTTAGAATGCATGGCTGCTTTAGACTTAGTGAAAGCCTTGATAGAAAAAGAAGAGGAAGGTCTGAAGACACCTTGAGAGGCAGACCTGTCTACATTTTGAGATTCACCACCAAGAGTGACTTCGGTATCTGTAGTCAGGGTGTGGGCCGAGGAACCAGCAACCTCGGGCACAGAAGACACTGCCAATGAAGTGTCGTCGGTAGGCAGGGGCTGCGTAGGCACCTCGCTGAGAACCGGACCACCTGTAGTCTGCTTTGGCGTGGTGTCGGTAGAGGCCGTGGACCTCGTGTGTCGGTCCTTGTCTCTGCATTTTTTTAGACAAAACTGGAGTCTGAGTATCCGACGACATAAGTTAAATTTCTTGTCAAAATAGTGCTGGGCTGACGCTTAATGGTGCGTTTGTTGAATGTAGCACAAAAACGACAGACTGAGACGTCGTGGTCTGGGCCTAAGCAAGGAATGCAGAGGGAATGAAAATCCTTATGCGGTATTTGCTTCCCACAAGAAATACAATTATTAACTTTGTCTGACATCGGTCTGAGGCAAGAAGTTTCCCCAATGGGGTACTTAGCTTTCAAGACTACTTCGGTTGCAAAATTTTCGTAATTTCAGTAGCTGGCTGACCGGCACTTGCCAACTGCTTCGGGCACCGCGCGGCAAGAAAGACGGAAGAAAATGGCGTCGGCTGGTTCTTTTATACCCCTGGCGCACTGTCAGGGAAGAAGTGACGACAACCGACTCCGGACCTAAACTTTGGAATTCGGCCGACCGAGGACCCGCCTGACGGCAGGAGAACCCATCTGTTATGACTGCAGCTGTATGCACGATGAACATCCCCACAGGGCACTTATTTGTAATTGTCAAAAGCGGTAGTCTGGTCTTTAACTATCTGGAATTCAGTCTGAAGAAACAATGCAAGTGGAACTGGCAAACTGGCATCTGATGATCACTGCGGCAGAAAAATTCTGAGGAGGGTATGTGCAGATGTTACTTTTATACCCATCAGTTTATAGCCCTGGTAAGAGACATCACATGTATCCTCCTGGAACTAACACTTTGGTATACTGGCCGGACGGTGGCACTGCAAGCAGCAACTCTACTGTTATGAATACTGCAACATGAGAATAGAAGGAAATCAATTGATCTGATTTTCTGAATTCTTTTGTCCTGTACAGGAAAAAAATGAAGTTGTGTATGAACATCCAATAAATGAAGGTAGTATTCACCTTTGTTAGAAAAATTGGGAAAGAAGGTTGGGAATTTAATAGTTTGGTTAAGGCTGGTTTCGGATACTATCTTAGGCAGAAAGGAAAGGTTAGTCCTCAATGAAACCCCATCTAAGAAAAATGAGATAAGGTGGTTTTACGGGATAAAGCTCGAATCTTTGATGTTCTAGTAGAGGTAACGGCTAACCAGAGATGGAGGTTTTCCATGACAGGAACTTTAGATTACATTTGTCCAAAGGTTCAAAGGGGGAATAAACTAAGGAATGTAGAACTAAATTCAAGCCCCAAGATGCAGGTGTGGTTCGTTATACGTAGGGCTGACTACAGATCTTTTCAGAAAGGGTTTGCAAAGCTGATGAGATATAAAGGTTGTACCATTCAGACCCAAATGAAAATTGAAGCTTAATGCACCCAAATGGTAGAAGCTGGGGCTCCTGCTTCAAAAAGCGATTTGCCAAGGTACAACTTTCTTGAAGGTTTGTGACGCACCAGAATACTTCTTTGGACTGGTGAATTGAGAGATGAACCCCTGGCAATCATGAGAAGTGGAGAAGCCACACAGCTTCGGGTTCTGGAGATCCAGACAAACCAATAGAATCTAGACTCAGTTTCTGAATTAGGTGAGGCCAAAGAAAGTAAAACCAGATCGTTAGAGGCCAGAAGGGGGCAATGAGGATAATCCTGTTCTTCAACCTGATGGCCTTCTTTAGAAAGTGGGATACAAGGGGAACTGGGTGAAATGCACAGAGTACACCAGGTCACCAATCGTGCAGAAGAGCATCTCTCAGTAACACCCCAAGAAGGGGGGGGGGGATCAGGGCAAAGTAGCTATTGTACTTATTCAGAAGGGATGCAACTAAGTCACAGTAAGGCTGACCCCATCAGCAAAATCTTTTTGTCACAGATGGACTGGCCACTCGGGAGGCATTAGAACACATCTGCTCAATCTGTCCGCACTCACACTGGAACTCCCCAGAACATACACTGCAATGAAAGCAGCTGGATAAAAATCGCCCACCGCCAAATGCAGCTTCTCAACAGAAGGGAAAGGACCTGGTTCCCCCTTGTTTGTTGATGTACCAGACTACTGCCATGTTGTCTGTCTGGACTGCAATAGTTCCTAAGGGAAGGGATGGGTGGAATGCTTGCAAAGTTAACAGCACTGCCCTCATCTCTAGAACACGGATCTGCAAACTGGCCACCAGATGGGATCAAGTGCCTTGGACCGTCTTTCCCAGATAATGCACTCTTCACCATCTGGGATACATCTGTGGTCACAATGGCTTGGGGCTGAGAGAGAACAAAAGGACAGCCCATCAAGATGTCTTTGGTGTGAAGCCACCACCCTCAGGTTCTCCTTGCATCGGTTGGTAACTGTGGCCAAATGAGACACTGGTTGATCTAACATGGACCATTCAGCTGCTAGAAGGCATTGAAGGATTTACATGTGATCTCTTGCAAGAAGAACCAAAGTGAAAATCTGCCATTGACTCTAGGGCTTTGAGAAGGAGCCTTGCTGGTCCTTTGTTGTGAACAATCTGTCTTGTGATCTTATCTTTTGTAAGATTTCTATGGACAGGCATGCATCACTTGTGACTCTGTTGAGCCTTGCTTCGATGAACTCCAATTGTTGACAGCTATAAATCGGATGTTTTGCAGTTTATGGTGATGTGCAAGTCGGAGCACAGCAGAAGAATACAGTCTCGAGCCTCTACGAGGAGATTCCTGGTAGGAGTGGTAAGAAGCCAGTCTAGATATGGAAACACCCGGAATCCTAGCAGTACGAGATGCGCTACTACTGCCATGCATTTGGTGAACACCCTGGTGGCCGTGATGAGACCATAGGGCAGTGCCCTGAACTGAGTGACTGGCTCCCAGCCGGAACACAAATTTTCTGGGCCGTTTGTCCATCTTTATGTGGCAATACGTGTCCTGAATATCTATTGAGCACATCCAATCTTTTCCTAAAAAGGGAAGAATAGACTGAATCATGACAATCCGAAATTTGGTTTGTCGAACTGATTTGTTCAGCCTGCTGAGATCCAAGATTGGAAAATAAAATTGGAAAAATCGAGGATGTGGCCGTTCGCAGTTTAGTGTTAGCTGTATACGTGTCGATCGTGTGTTCAAAGAAGAGATTCCTCGATCACATATAGAACAGTCTTCCTGGGCACTTTTCTGTGTCTGGAAGTGGAGGAAGAGGATGGAGCAGGGGCTCTTCTGACGAAGGATGTTTTCTGCAGGGTAATGCCTGTAATATTTAGGAATTAGGGAGACCAGTAAATGTTTTCGGTGCTAGAGCTCCCTATTATTTTTCCTGGCGGCTTTTAAACAGCTCAGTAGACTGGTTGCCGAACATGAATTTGTTGTCCAGAGATCTTGGTTTTAAAATCTTCAGGAACGGATTTGTAGCCTAAGCCAGTAGTATCTGCGCAGAACAGAAGCTGAAGCTGCAGACCTAGCAGAGGCCTAAGTTGCATCATAGTAGCACTTTATGGAGCGTCTGGCAATCCGAGATACCATGGACAGCTTAGATGCTACCAGAGATTTATTGGAAGAGTCAGGCATACAGAAGAGTAAGGACGGGATCTGTAAGACCAAGATCTAGGGCATATCTGGCCATGTGGGTCAAGGAACTGATGGCCCTAAATGCTAGTGTAGACAAGTTGTATATCTTTTTAACCAGTCTGTCCCATGACCTTGCTGTGCTTGTCTGACAGTAAGAGGGAAGAAGGTATGGAGTCTGGACTGGTCTGTCAGGGGCCACTGCAATGACTGCAGGATCTGCCAATGGTGGCTTTGAGGAATTTGTGGTCATCAGGGACCTTATAAAAGCGGTCAAATCTTTTGGGAGCTGGTAGTTGTGACTGATGCTGAAGCAAAAGCATCCACGGAGGCTGGAATCACAGGAGGGATTGCCAAGGGGAAGAGTGATTCCAAAAATACCATCCCACTTGAAGTACTCCCTCATTTTAGTTACCCCAAAGGTAATGTCTTCAGGGGATCTCACTCCCTCTAGGGAGTCCTAATTTGGGGAGTTGTAGTCAAAGATGAAAGCTATCAGAGAGGAGTAGGTGACCAACTCTGAGAAGGAGGGAGAGGAGTCTTCCTCCTGGGTGCGAGTAGGAGGGATGGAAGCAGCAGAGACTGGCCTGGGGCCGAGGACAGGCGATGCGGCAGCTGTGGATGCTGAAGACTTAAGAGCCATATAGGCCTGCAGCAGACAGAGGAGTGCCCGTTTGGTGGTTTCTCAGAGGAAGCAGATAGGTGCCTAGTTTTTTTTGTTTCCTTTTAAAAGGAGCAGATTTAGTGGAGAGACGGGGCCTAGTTTCAGGGATCTGGCCTGTGGGTAAAGATTCAGATTCCTGGACAGCAGATGGGCATCTGGTGGCGCCTGGTTCCTCCTCAACCTTGGCCAAAGCAGACATCGGAACTACCTCAAAGGACGTGCCTACTGATGCTTCTGAGGCAGCTTTCCTGAAAGTAGTCACTGAAAACTAGTTCCAGTGGACATTCCCTCAAACCCTAAATCGGTGGCTGGGGGGACGTCCGGAGGGCAAAAGTGGAAGGCCTTGAAACTTTGGCCTTTTTAGGTGGTTCCACCTCAGTGGCAGGCTCTGGATCTCTATGTAGGGCTAAGCATTTTAACCTCTGGTTCTCCAGGTAAAGTCTTAGAACTGCCAGATGACTACAGAGATTTTGGTACAAACTGGCAGATGCTATAGGTGGTGTGGTCATGTTCCTGGCCCAAGCAGAACAAAGTCCGTGGTTATCTTTGTGTGGAATTGGACATCTGCACCTACATTTCCCCTATCTAGCAGACAACTAAGAAACAGCAACAACCAAAGCTCAAGCAAAATGAAAGGGTTTTCCTCAATGAGGTACTTGCCTTTACAAGTCTTAAATAGTGGAACGAAGCAATCGATCTGATGTTCAACTACAGCAGGAAAGTTCTGAGGTCTGTGCACAGAGACGTCATATTTAAGGCACCTGGTTTATGGCCCTGCGTGTGATGTCCCACACACCTGGCAGCAACCAGGCTTAAGCTTTTGCACAGTAGCCAACATTTGGGTCACCTGAGGCAGAGGATCCCACAGTAAGAATACTGCAACATGGGACATCAGAAGTTTATCACCCACAGGGTTAGGCTGAGTGTTTTCAGATTAGGATGAATGAGAGATCCCTTCTGTTGTGTGAACAGGTCCACCTTGTAAGGTAACTTGTGATTACTGCCCTTGGCAACATGTGCAATCTTCAAACTAGGAATCCTCCCCTGCTGGTCCTCATGGCAAGTTATCGCCCCAAGCCAGCTGTTATTTCATAGAATTTGCGGCACCTATCCTGTGACAAATACCACGAACATAAGTAAAGCCAGGACTTCCAACTATATTGAAAAACCTTGCAGAACTTAAATGCATGTCTCATTATTATACAAAAAGCATTAGTAGGCTGTGTTTTTTGCTGTAATCCTTAATGTACTGAACATAAAAATGCATGAGCCAAGCAGCATGGATTTCAGTGCCTCTGCACACAGAAACATTCTGGTTTCTACCAGTCTGTAAAAACACTCCACACTAAACTAATTCTAGCCCTTCTAGTCTCTAAAGTAACATTTGTATATCTGCAGTTCTTTCTCTTCTATAGGATATACAACTGTAAAGGGCTCAAACTGACAATTTTTCTGCTGCTCAGGATTAGCATCCAGGGTTCGGCCCGCTACGCTCGGGCTCCATTTTGCTCCCCAAACCTAGCCCCATTTCCACCCACTCTGTCAATTACATTTATAAAACTGGATACCATAACTCCTCTTCCCCTCCAACCAAGAGACCAGCTGCCAGTACCACCTACCCATCTACTTAACTCCACCCACATAGCAAACATACAATGCCTACAATTACCTCAGAGTCCAATATCTTCTCCCACCAGCTAAAGCATCATACGCCTCCCACTTAGAATAAACACCAAATTAGACATTATGCCATACAATATAAACCTCAACATCCTCTTATTCTCCTTCACAGTCCCCCCTCTAACTCTCCCCTGCCCTGTTTCTGCCACTTTATACTCGCAACCCCATACTAAAAAACTTCATCTCACCATCTCTAACAAACCCATCTCCTAACTAAAACCTAGGTATTCCATCAACACGACCACACCAAAATTCGCTGATATTGTGCTTAAGCCCCACCTTCCCTTTCACTACTCTAAACACACACATACTCTGGTCCTCACCTCATGTGGGGATATTCATCCCAACTTTGGCCCAACCAACTCCCTCCAACTCGCACCCAAAGCTCCTATTCCCAAAACCTATCCATAACCGCAGCTAACGTTTGTACTATTTGTAATAAAATTACTGAATTCAAAGCCTGGCTTTCTCTGTACACCCCAGATATTGTTGCACTTACTGAAACCTGGCTGAAACCACATATCTGATACTGAAATTACCCCCTCCCCCAGGGTACAACATACTTACAAAGGACCGTTTGCACAAAAATGGTGGTGGTACTGCACTAATCTACCGTGACTCCTTGACTATTACACTATTTTCCAAACCTGTTCCAACCTTCGGTAACTTAGAACTATAACCAGCAACACTCCATATCAACAAAAGAAAAATTTGTACTGTAGCACTATACATTCCCTCAGGTCAAAATATACCCCTTTTAGAAGATTCTCTTCTGGGCAACACAAAATATTTCAAACAAAACCATTTTGGGTGATATTAAAATTGGCCAACTTTCATCTCTTAACTACCCCTCTAATAGTAAAAAACCTTATTGGTTTACCCAACTCACAGATCCCACACAAATAAAATCCACCCTAGACTGGATTCTCATTTCACACCCCCATATACACTCGCACAGGAGCCCTTCCAAGTATCTCTACTGACCATGTACCTGCCTTCACTCTCAGAGCCCAAACGAACAGCAAAAGCCCATCTGTACAAAACTTCTAGAAATCTTACCCATTTTAGTCAAAAGGCATTTATAGACATTTTAAAGGCCCAGAACTGGTACCCAACTAATATACTTCCACTAGACAAAGCAGTAGAGTACTTCAATAAGGTCCAATACTCTGTCTCACCCTTATGCGAACAAATTAAGCATATCCATGCCCCTTGGCTTACAAATACCAGTGACTCATTGCTAAGGGCAGAGCAAGGAATTAATGTAAAAATAGAACCCCACAAAGCAAAAAAATACAAAACTCCGTAACTCTGCTAAAAAGCTGGTCATTACCGACAAAAGAAACTTCTCCTCAACTCAACTAGAATCCCAAAACGATCCACAAAAGTTCTGGAAATCTATTGCCTCACTCCATAACCCTGAAACCAACAAAATCCTACACCATCCCCGATAAAGACCCACTAGAAATTGCCCAGGCCTTTAAACACCCACTTCATTGAAACCAAAACCTGTCAACGAATTTTCTACTCAAACTACCTCAAATAAATCTGATAGCAACACAAAACCCCGCACTCACAAGTCAAACAAGCTCTGCCACCTTTAAATGACAGCTCAGATAGCTCACTCACTTGCACTTTTACTACACAACCTGTACCACCTCTTGAGCATAAACTGTTAAAACTAAAGCCATGTTCCCCTTCCGCCGACAGACTTCAAGCAGAATATTTAAATTGCTTCAGATGCTATAGCATACCCCGTTAGCATTCTCAATCGATACATCTCCAAATCACACATTCCACAACTTTGGAAAAAACCCATTATACCTCCGCTACATAAAGGAGGCAATGTTACTGATCTAATGGATTCCTCTTACATGATCAAAGACTCTTTCGAATGCGTCTTGATCAAACTTGAAAGCACGAAAAGGCAGAATATCAAAAGGGCATACAAGCAAATTCTTTCCTTGGGAAAGAAATCGCTTGGCTGCTTCAGTTACTTTGCCGTGTGTGACTGTAGTGCAATCTTGGAGTTGGCATATTTAAGTAGGGGGGGGCAAAGCCCCCCACTTTATGCAATGGTTTAAAAAAAATTTGTGCAGACCCCCCCCCCCCCCGGGGGGGGGGGTCGCTGTTCTAAGCGTTCGAGATTGTAAGCTTTCGCTTACATGGGTTCGATAAATCTTTCACTTTAAGCATTCTATGATTTAACATAGACCCGATCTAATCACCAGCCCAACTCTATACTCGTCTCCATCTAAAATCCTAGAAAAGTGCATGCACACAACTGTTAAAATATCTCAACCACCATAACTTACTTGCCCTCCCACTCAACATGGCTTCAGTCCTGCACACAGCACTACCACTGCCTTACTTTCGTTTACCAAACACAAACCTTAAATGCTGGTCTAATAACCTCTCATCTTACTGGATCTATTCAAGGCTTGAGACACTTTCACACCCTAAATAGTTGTGTAAAATCTTACCATAACCATAGATGTCCTTCTCTTCCATGTTACAGTATTCTAGGTGTGGGATTTCCTGCTCTCAGGCGACTCTTAAGTCAGCTCCTATACAAAAGCTTCAGCTTGGCTGTTGTAGTGCACGTGGGATATCATACGTAGGGCCATAAACCAGGGGCCTTAAATGTGACGTCTGCACACAATCCTCAGACCTTGAAGGCCAGCAGGCAGAGAATAAGGCCCAGTAGGAGGAATGCCAGTTTTTTCCAGGTGTGTGACTTGGAGTGCTACTGTAATGTAGACAGTACATGGTAAGGAATAGGACCTGGGGGGACTGGTGGGCAGAAAAGAATACTGCAACATGGAAGAGAACATCTAAGATTGTACACCACTATTCTATGTTCTTCTACTCCTATGTTGCAGTATTCTAGGTGTGGGAGCGTACCACAGCCTATGCGGATGAGAGGGTGGTTATAACACCCTGCAGTATTACCCTGGCGAATCCTGTTCTAGCTCTGGGAACTTGATCCAATTTGAAATGCTTGGTGAAGGTGTGGATAGTGGCCCAAGTGGCAGCTTCCAAAACAGATGCTGTGTCTAGGCCCTTGAGGTGGCCACAGCTTTAGTGGAATGGGCCTCGGTTTCCCCCTGGGGGTTCCTTTTCATGGTGGGAGTAGCAGAAGCAAATAGCTTTCCAGATCCAGCATGCAATGGTTTGCTTGGAGACTGCCTTGCCCAGGGATCTGGAGTGGAAAAAGACTAGAGTTGTTTAGTCTTCCTGATGGTCTTGTCCAGGTAAAACCAAAGTTGTTTGCACACACCCAGGGAGTGCAGTATCTTCTATTCGTTAGTGGGTGAGGGAGAAAAAGGTAGGTAGATGAATGGACTGGTTAAGAGAGGTTATTGACCACCTTAGGCATAAAAGAGGAATTGGTTCGCAGGGACACCCTGTCTTTGTGGAAGACTTTGGGAGAACAGGCCATTAAGGCCTGCAATTCTGACACTCTTCTGGCTGAAATGAGCCACCAGCAGGACCATCTTCCATGTACACATTTGTGAGGAAGAAAGCCCAGCCAGTTCAAAGGGATGTTGGGTTAATTTTTCTAAAATGTAGAAAAGGTTCCAAGGCAGGGGGTATAGGCTTCCTAGGTGGTCTCATGTGTAAGACCCCTTTAAGGAAGATCTTTATGTCAAGCCTGGCTAGCAAGGGGGGTCCAGGGGCAGGAAGGCTGAAATGGCAGAGAGGTGTACTTTTAAAAATAAGTCCACTTTTTATCAATTGGGACAGGTAGTTTAGAGCCAGGGAAACCTCTGCAGAGCTAGGGTCCCTTCCCTTGTGCAGACTCCATTTTGCAAATCTTTCCCACTTAGCCAGGTAAGATTTTCTGGTGGTAGGTTTCCTTGCCTCCCTTAGGACTGAAAGCACTTCCTCTTAGTGTTGTCTGAAAGGGATCAAAAGTTAATAACCCACAGAGTCAGGGACATCTGTAAGTGTGGGTGTAAGAGTTCCTTCGTCTTGTCAGTAGGTCCACCTTATAGGGTAACAAAGTAATTGCCCTTGGCTAGTTTGTGAAGTAGAGGGAACCAGTGCTGCCCTGGCCAGTAGGGAGTCACAAACAAGATTTTTGATTGACCCTTCTGAATTTTCAGAACTTTCTGAATCAGAGGGAATGGGGGAAGGGGGCAGCATAAAGGAACTTCCCCTCTCAAGAGATGCTGAAAGCGTCCACTCTCCATGCTAGAGGGGAAGGGGGTTTTGAGCAGAAGTTCTGCAGTTGCCTGTTTTGGGGGGAGGCAAACTGGTCTATTTGTGGAGCGCCCCACTGGTGGACTATGTCTAAGACCACCTCCCTGTTCAGCATCCACTCGTGATGAGGCAAGGAGGTCCTGCTTAAGAAATCTGCTTGGTAGTTGTCCTGTGAGGGTATGTAGACTGCCTGCAGGACTAAGTTGAGACAAGAGGCTAAGTCCCATATCAGCAGAGACAGTCTGCACAGCTGACAGACCTTTGTTCTTCCCTGCTTGAGGTACCACATCACTGTGGTGTTGAAACAATCTGGAGCACCTCTGGAACCAGAACGGGGGGGGGTGAAGGTCTATAGAGCCAAGAAGACTGCTGTCATTTCCCTTATATTGATATGTTTGGCCTGAAGAGAGGGATGCCACTTTTCTTGAATTCTGTAAGAAGCCAGAGTTGCTCCCCAACCTGAATCTGAGGCATCTGTATGAATGACTTGGGTTGGGGTGGGGGTTATACGAGAGCCCTGGGTTCAGTTGCACTTGCTGGATCCACCAGCCAATTTCTGTTTTCAGACAGAGAAGGAGGGGGATGGCCTGCTCTAGGGGCTGTAGGTGTTGGGACCAGATGTTCTTCAGGAACCACTGCAGCTTGCGCATGTGCATTCTTGCCAGTGGTAGCATGGGGGGGGGTCGCTGCCATTAAACACAGGAGACAAAGAAATTGCCTTGCAGTCAGCTTTTGGGATAGTAGAGCTTCCTGGAAGTGGGAAATCAAAGAAAGAACCTTGTCCTATGGGAGAAAGGCCTTCATTGTCTCTTCTGATTCTGCAGACGCGAAAAATCTTTTCCTGGCTTGGGGTCAGAGAGGATTTGGGGAGGTTGATGGTGAATCCTAGGCTCTGCAGAAGGGACATGGTGAAATGTAGATGGTTCAATAGAGCATCCATGGACTCTGCCAGTATCAGGATGTCGTCCAGATAAGGGTAAAACTGTATACCCTGAGTTCGGCAGAAGGCAACTGCTGGGGCTAGGCACTTTGTAAAGACTCGGGGGGGGGGGGGTTGCACGTGGATAAATCAAAGGGCAAGGCAGTAAACTGGAAATGAGGCAGGTCCAGAGAAACCTAGTAATTGTCTGGGGGAATTCTTGATGGGTATGTGCAGGCAGACCTCCTTTAGGTCCAGTGTGGCCATGATGGCCTTGGCTGGAATGAGAGGCAGCAGGGTTGGGGGAGCATTTTGAAAGAGGGTACCTGACGGAGGTTTAGAAAGGACAGGTTTAAGATGGGTCTCCAGGGGCCATCTTTGAGGACCAGGAAGAGACTGCAGTAAAAAAAAAGTACAGTTGTGTACACTTACCATAAATGTAGATGTTAGAGTGTATTCACTTTTACAGTCATCATATTTGGGTTATCTGCTTGCAGTAGCCCTCAGTCGGCCTGATTATCAAAGTCTTGGGTCCTGTGTCAGTTGCTGTCTCATCTTCCATAACGTGAGGTAGTCAGGAGTATAAAGCATGCAGCCGATGCCATATCAGTTTTTCTTGCCACAGATGTCAGGTGCCCCCATAATGGAAAGCAATTATATACAAAGATTACACCTCCAACAAAAAAAGTAAATACACCAAAAAGCTTTAAGCACAGTAAACAAGAAAAGAGGTATAGTCAATAGGAGTCAGGGGGCTGGAGAGAGGGTAACCAGGACTGCAACAGTGAACACACACGAACATCTACATTTATGTTAAGTGTACACAACTGTACTATGTTCATAGTGTTTCACTGTTGCAGTCATCACATTTGGGTAGATTCCCAAAGCTAAGGATGGGAGGAGGTAATTAGATAGCATTAGGACTGGCCAAAAGGCCCTGCAAGACTGCAGTGGCAAATCCAGCTCTGGATTTAGAAAAAACTGGCAAGAGGTAATGCTTGAAGTATGTACAGAACTCCAGGTAGCAGCTTCTAGAATGTCCCTGGAAGGGGCACCTCTGAGAAGAGCTGTAGAGATAGATGCAGCCCTGGTTGAATGTGGTCTTATCCCCGTGTGGAAGGTTTTCCATGATGCTTATAGCAGAAATGAATGCAATGGCCTACCCACTTAGAAATGGTTTGCTTTGAAATGGCCTTCCCCTCTGCCCCTGCAGCAAATGCAAGCAGTAGGTAAGATTTCCTAAGAGGCTTGGTCCTGTCCAAGTAAAATCTAAGTGGTCTGTGCATGTCCAGCGAGTGCAGTATTTGTTCCCCTCTGTTCTGTGGGTTAGAAAAGAAGGTTGGATAATGAACGGACTGATTAAGGGCCACACTGGATACCACCTTAGGCATGTAGGAGAGACTGGTCCTAAGGGACACCATCAGTATGAAAGATGAAAGGCTCCACTGCCATGAGGGCCTGTAAATCAGACACCCTTCTTGCTGAAGTGATGGCTAGAAGGTAGGCCGTTTTCAAAGAAAGGAATTTCAACTCTGCATTTACAGCTGGCTCAAAGGAAGGTAGTTAGCTTTTCCAATACAAAGTTAAGGTCCCAGGCTGGAGTAGGGACTCTCCTGGGTGGTCTTAAGTTTTTGGCCCCTCTGAGGAATTGCTTCAGCAGCAGATGAGAGAAGAGGGGTGGTTCTGCATTGTAATGACCCAAAATGGCTGAGGCATGAATTTTGATGGAGGAAAAGGAAAGGCCCTTGTGAAGCATTTCAGTTACATACTGAATAATATGGGGTAAATCGGGCGCTGCCTGTGCCCATCCTGAGTTTGGCTCCAGGAACTGAATGTTTTCTATTTTTCAGCATAGGATTTTCTAGTACTAGGCTTCCTTGCCTCCAGAACATCCATCACTTGCTTACTGAGGGATGGTAAAGGAGAGATCAGGTAATTAGCCAGGCTCAGGGTTTGAAGTTGTGGGCAGAATCTGTCCCTCCTGCTGGGACAGCAGGGAAGGGGTCTGAGGAAGGTGCCAGCAGTGACACTGCGCAAGAGAGGGTACACCAGTGTTGGCGTGGCCAGTCTGGTGCAATTAGTATTGTCCTTGGTTTGTCTTGTTTGGTCTTTAGACAGGAGAGGCACAGGGGAAAGGCATAAACTGATAGGTTTTTCCAGATGAAAGACAGGACATCCAGTTTCCAAGCTCGTTTGTGGGGAGTCCTTGTACAGAATTTGTCCAATTGGTAGTTTTGGGGGGAGGCAAACTGGTCCATCTCTGGGCTCCCCTATTTGTTTCTCAACATGTTTAATATCTTTGGTTCCAGGTTCCACTCGTGTGGGTCCATGGGATTTCTGCTTAGGTCATCTGTCAGTGTATTTAGCTTTCCTGGCAAGAATTGAACCTGTAGGTGCACTTGGTAGCTCAAGGCTGTTCCACAGAGCCTTGGCTAGTCTGCAGAGAGGATATGAATCGGTTCCTCCCTGCTTATGTACCACATAACAGTGGTGTTGTCTGTCTTTACCAATAATTGTCCTGGATGAATGTGGTCCTTTAAGGCTGTCAGAGCATTCTGTACAGCTAAAAAGAAGTTATGTCCTTACCATAACGTTCCATGTGGAGTGTTCATCTCGCCTTTGTTCTTACACATGGGTGTCGGAGCCAATCCTCGGCGCAGAGTCGGCCGCTTAGCAAAGCTTTGCATCCAGAAGAAGCTAGAGACCAACCTACCTCCCATAATTCCCTCTGCCTTTACCTCAGATCTAGTTTGCAATAAACAATACCAGATCCAGCAATAACAAAGTAATCCCCTATAAAGAACACCTACGTATACACAAGGAACGTAATTAGCTCAAGCCAGTAGAACAGAGAGACCACTAGTGGGAGACAAACAGGCCAGACTTCTAAACCGAACGTTCTTCCAGACCTGAGGGTGGGAGGGTGGGAATGTAAGAAGAAAGGCGAGATGAACACTCCACATGGAACATTATGGTAAGGACATAACTTCTTTATGTGAGTGTTCAATCTCGCCGTTTGTTCTTACACATGGGTCCCTAGCTCCGTTACACCGAGTGACTCACGGAAGAACGTTCCTGAGCACAGTGGAACCAAAAGATGCTCTGTCCCTGGAAGTCTTGTCCACTTTATGAGTGATGAACGTATGTGGTTTAAACCAAGTGGCTGCCACACAAATAGTGTCCAAAGGCAGACGAGCCGCATGAGCCAAAGATGTAGAAATTGACCTAGTAGAATGTCCTTTTGGTCTGGTGGGCAAACTCTGATTAGAAGCAGAATAAACGAAGGTAATACAGTCAGCCAGCCATTTGGAAAGAGTACGCTTAGTCACTGCCATGCCCTTTTTGTTGTCCGCAAAGGCTATAAAAAGTTGGTCTGCTTTTCTATGGTCTTTAGTTCCATCTAGGTAGAATCTGAGTTGTCTATGAACATCCAACTTGTGCAACATATATTCCAGCTTATTGGAGTGGTTTTTGAAAAATGTGGGAAGCTCAATGGACTGATTAATGTTATTAACTGAACAAACCTTAGGGAGGAACGAAGGGTTGGTGCATAATGATACCCTGTCCGGGTGAAAAATTAAATATGGCTGCTTAATGGAAATAGCCTGAAGTTCTGATACTCGTCTGGCTGAAGTGATAGCTACTAGGAAAAGAGTTTTCCAGGACAAGAACTTTAATGAACAAGAAGCTGGTTCAAAAGGTGGTAACATTAGTTGGGTTAAGAGCAAATTTAGATTCCAAGGAGCTGTAGGAAACCTAACTGCTGGTCTAAGATGAAAAGACCCTTTCAAGAAGGCTTTACAAAGCCTATGAGCCATAATGGGCGCTCCGTTCTCTCCTACATGGAAGTTCGAAATTGCAGCCAATTGAACTTTTAGAGTAGCAGTAGAGGCTCCTTGATGAAACAGTATGGACAGGAACTCCAAAATCTTGTTTAGAGGGGCTACTAAGGGATCTAAATTTTGTTTAGTCGCCCAGTAAACAAAACGTTTCCACTTACCGGTGTAAATTTTAGTAGTGGAAGCCTTATGAGAGGCTACCAGAATGTCCTGAACCGGAGAGAGAAGATCAGACCTGGCTAAGTAGGGAAGCGGAGCAGCCAAGCTGCTAACTTGAGGGACAGGAGTGACGGGTGAGGAGCTCCTGATGAATGAGTCAGTAGATCTGGCACCGGGTCCAGAATCCAGGGCTCCCGCATTTGGTGAGCTTGAAGAAAGGGGAACCAAATCTGTCGAGGCCAGAATGGGGCAATGAGAATTATAGTCCTTTCCTGGTCCTTGGCTTTCTGAAGAAATCTCGGTATCAGAGGTATAGGGGGGAAAGCGTACAGGAGACCCGGGGGCCAATCGTGAATCAGAGCGTCCCTGGGGACATCCCCTGGAGGGGGAAGAAGGGCAAAGTAGCTTCTGCATTTGGTGTTCATTGGAGACGCAAACAGATCGCAGCAAGGCTGGCCCCACTTGCGGAAGATCCTTTCCGCCACTATCTGGTTGAGGGACCACTCGTGAGGTAACAGGATGGCTCTGCTCAACCTGTCCGCTATGACGTTGGATAACCCCGGGATGTGCGTTGCTATCAGAAAGCGACCCGTGGATTCTGCCCATTGCCAAATTCTCATGGCCTCTCTGCACAACTGGTAAGATTTGGTTCCTCCTTGTTTATGTACCAGACTACGGACATGTCCGTCTGAACTGCAATGGTCCCTAGAGGTAGAAGGGGGGAGAAGTGTAGCAACGCTAGAAACACTGCCCTCATCTCTAGAACATTGATGTGCAGGTTGTACTCTAAACTGGTCCATTCGCCTTGGACTGTCTGTCCCTGAAAAATGCCCCCCCCCCCCACCCTCAGGGAAGCGTCCGTGGTCACTGTGGCTGTAGGTGTGGGTAACAAACGGTCGGCCGCTGATGAAATTGTGATCCTGTAACCACCAAGATAGGTGTGCTTTGCAGGTGTTCGTAATGTGAATCTCGTGTGTCAGTGGTAACTGTTGGAACGACCACTGTGCGAACAGCAGCCATTGGAGAACTCTCATGTGTAGCCTCCCCATGGGAACTGCAATGAGGGAAGCTGACATGAGTCCCAAGACTTTCAAGACTAGTTTGGCTGGGGACTTTTTGGACAATAGTAGGAGAGATACGTGTTCTTGCAGGGAAGCTATTCTTGCGGAGGGAAGTTTTAGGAGCAAAGAACGGGTATCTAGCTCTGCCCCTATAAATGAAATATGCTGTGAGGGCTGTAACGCAGATTTTTCTAAATTTATCGAAATCCCTAGCTGAACACAAAGGCTGAGAGTGTAGTCCCTGGCCTGTATCAGTTGACGCTCGGTGGTGGCAGAAAGGAGCCAGTCGTCCAGATACGGAAACACCCGGAATCCTAGACGTCTCAAGTGAGACGCTACCACTGCCATGCATTTGGTGAAAACCCTGGGGGCTGAGGTTAGACCAAAGGGCAGGGCCCGAAGCGCAGGTTATCTCTGGACGCTCTGGCCATTTTGATGTGGTAGTAGGCGTCCCTGAGATCTATTGAGTATATCCAGTCGTCCTGTAAGAACGGAAGGATCGATTGAAGCGTGACCATCCGGAACGTTTCTTTCTTGACATAGGTATTGAGATTGCTTAGGTCCAAAATTGGCCTCCAGTCCCCTGTCGTCTTTGGAACTAAAAAGAACCTTGAGTAAAGTTCCGGATCCTGCTTGGTCCGCCGGGACAGGTTGGATGACTTTTTTCTAGCAGCTTTGAGATTTCTATAGTTGCAGGTTCTCGCAGATGGGGTGGAACATCTGGGAATCTTTTTTGTGGTAACGGGGGGAATAGAAAAGGAATTTTGTAACCTCTGGTAATAATGCTTTTTACCCATTTGTCTGATGTAAGTTTTTGCCAGGCCTGAGGGTATAAAGCCAAGCGTCCCCTGACTGCCTCCAGAGTAGGACAGTCGGGCCTCCTCTCAGGAGTGCTGGAAAGGCTTCCCAGGGATGGTATCCCTATCGCCTTGGTTTTGCGGACCCCCTCTGCCCCCCCTGCCTATGGAGGGGGCATCCCCCTGTGTGCCTGGGAAAGAACTCTGGGGTTTACGAAACCACATCTTTCCACCTCGTTGGGGTACGGTCTGGATGGCGTGGAAACGGACTCCAACAGCAGAGTCTTTCCCTCTTGCTCACACCGGGTCAGGGTCTCCTTTACTTTGGGGCCAAAAAGAGTGGCGC
Source organism: Protopterus annectens (assembly GCF_019279795.1). Lineage (NCBI taxonomy): Eukaryota > Metazoa > Chordata > Ceratodontiformes > Protopteridae > Protopterus > Protopterus annectens. Next base: position 449,715,490 of record NC_056750.1, on the reverse strand, counting down.
CATCAAAGGGGGCGTTAGTAAAGGAAGACTTGAAGGCTTCCGCAAAGGAACACAGGCGCATCCAGGATTGTCTACGAAGAGCAATCGCTGAAGCTGCAGCCCTACTCGATCCTTCCGCCGCATACGAGGTGAGCCTCATGGACGAGTTCACAATAGATGTAAGGGTATTGAGCTGTGCTGTAACCTTATCCGAGACAGCAGCATCTGTACTACCCTGGAGGGTATCTCCTAACTCCTTGACTAGATTCCTCTGTAATCTTGTGAAGTGTGTCAAGTAGTTCAGTGATCGCATGGAAAAAGTCGCTGAACTGAAAATGCACTTCCCATATCTGTCCATGGTCCTAGAGTCTCTGTTAGGAGGAAGAACAGACAAGGAAGATTCGGACATCTCCTTTTTCGTGGCAGCTGCCACCACCATAGCGTCCACTGAAACTCCCTTAGTGAGATATGACTTATCCTGAGGGGCAGTTATATATTTGTTATGCTTCCTGGGAACTGGTTCCACTGTGTCAGGTGTTTCCCATGCCCTTCGAGCAATCAATTCCATTAACTAGTCGAAGGGCGGAGTGACCCAGGAGGAAGAAGGGCGAGCACCAAATGCCTTCAGCAGAACCGACTCATCCTCAGAAGGGGGTAGGGCCTGCCAATCACCTCTCTGTTTCAGGATCTCCAAGATGTCAGAAAGAGACATCCTCTGTATGTGATTTTGGGGACCCCTCTGACTCATCCAAATCAGTATCCGATGTTAAGGATTCTTGTGGAGAATCAAAGTGCCTCCTCTTGCACAATCTTTTCCTCGGGACGTCATGGGGGGGGCATCCGATGAAGCCTCAGAGGAAGGAGCTCCCTCTGGGAGTGGCTGAGACACTGGTGCTAGACACTTTTGTGTAGTCGTGGGTGCAGAAGACGACAACGGACCTTTATGGGAGGGAGAAGTTGCTTCTGCTGAAGTGGTTGTCTGAAAAGACAATACCTTCCTCATAAGGTCGAAGGCCCCTGGACCCCGAGCCGAGGAATCCCCCGGTTCCGAAGAACGCGGAGGTATCTCCGACGCGGAAACCAAGGGCATCGACCCAGAGGACAGAGCCGAAGTGATCCGTGCCGAGGCGGAGAGTCGGCACAGAAACATCTGTTCGACTCTCGGTCCCGGAACCAAGGATAGATAGTCGGCTCCGCGAGTCTGGTAATGGTTCCGATGGAGTCTAGGTCAACGGTGCCGACCGAGAAAGGGACGGTTCCGGCACCGAGGGCTCCACTATCATCAGATCAATGTCTCCCGGCTCCGAAGGTGGAGTAGGCCTCGGAGGAGGATCAGATGGAGACAAAGGAAGGCCTTCGAGTCTCGACACCAATTGAGAGGAGACTGCAATGAGTTTGGACAGGGCCGTGTTCTCCATTAACTTCTGCACCACACGATCTACGTCGGTGTCGGAGAGGGGCCTGGAAGACCTCGAAGGAATCGAGGACGGTGCCGACCTCAGAGCAGGAGGTAGAAGCTCCGCCACCGGTTCCAAGACCCGAGGCTCGGTGACAGACAGAAGCTCGACACTCGGCCCCGAAGTCTGTGGAACCGGTGAACGAACCTTAAACGAAGAACTCTGAGCAGATGGCCTGGGCTCAGATGTCTTCGACTCCTTTGAGGATCTAGAAGCCTGGTCTGACTTGTCAAGAGCCTCCTGGAAGGCAGGCTTCAAAAGACCTCTGTCCATAAGCTTCCTGCGCCTGTCATGACCCTTCCACTATCCTCACCACCTCTGTGTAGGAGCTTGCCATGGTCTGCCTCTAAACGATCCTTGAGATTGCCCTCTGCCCCTAGGGTGCCTGTATCTACCTCTTTGGGGTCTGTCCGTAGCTGGAAAGGACCAATTTTTGGAAGGCCAATTTCTACTGAAACGTGGAGGTTGTACCTGTAGAAAATCTTTCACTGTTTGCATTGATTTAGCCTTTTCCTCCATTTTCGTTAATACCTCCTCAGCTTTAACACCAAATACATCCTTTTGTAGAGGGGCATCTAGTAATTTAGCTTTTACAAGATCTGGTAAGGTTTGCTCCTTGAGCCAGGCATGTCTACGTATGACTGATCCTGTAACAGCAGCTCTACATGAGGCCTCTAGAGCATCAAAACCACATTGCAAGGTATGTTTACCCACTTGTTCTGCACTATGCATCAAATCCTGCAACTCCTTCAAGTCTGGTTGTTCAGGTTGTGACATTTTGCTTCAACTGTGATAACAGAAACTGTTGGTACTTTAACATATGGAACTGGCAGTTTAATGCCCTCATGGTTAAGGTGGCTGAGGTGTATACCTTTTTTCCCCACCTTACTAAAGATCTGGAATCTCTCGGAAGGTAATGGATTTTTAGCAGTGGAGGCCTTAATTCCCTTGGGGCCCTGTGATATAGTTTCTGGGTTAGCCGCATAGCTTTTGTATAAAAATTAGTGCGAGTCAGGAACCCAGTAGTACCCGTCAGGCTTGACTGGGGCTGGAGGTAGAGAGTCTGGGTTAAGGCAGGCCTCCGAATACACATCATCTAGTATGTCTAAGACAGGAGGTATAGCCAGAGGCCTGTGTTGAGGTAGCAAGAGAAAATCCCTAAGCCTTTTCTTGGAGTCTGAGTACTCTTGGCCTTCCCAGTGGAAGTGTTCCCTCAAGGTATGCAAGGTTTCCCCAAATGAGTAATCCTCTGGGGGGGGGGGGGTGACTCCTCTGCATCAGAATCTTCAAAAGGGGGGTAAGAATGTTTCTTTTCAGAGTACTCTGAAATAATGGAGGCCTGGTCAGAGGAGGGGGATTCTTCCTCCACTCTGGGCCTTTTGTCCGGGGGGGTTGAGAACCCCCGGTAAGAGTAATTAAATCCTCAGCCATTTTAAGCATCTTTTTTAGGCATGGGGCCTGGAGAAAGGCCCTGTGTAGCTGGTCTCTTAGAATGCATGGCTGCTTTAGACTTAGTGAAAGCCTTGATGGAAAAAGAGGAAGGTCTGAAGACACCTTGAGAGGAGGCAGACCTGTCTACATTTTGAGTTTCACCGCCAAGAGTGGCTTTGGTATCTGTAGTCGGGGTGTGGGCCGAGGAGCCTGCGACCTCGGGCACAGAAGACACCGCCAATGAAGTGTCGTCGGTAGGCAGGGGCTGCGTAGGCGCCTCACTGAGAACCGGACCACCTGTAGTCTGCTTTGGCGTGGTGTCGGTAGAGGCCGCGGACCTCGTATCGGTCCTTATCTTTGCATTTTTTAGACAAAACTGGAGTCGGAGTATCCGACGACATAATGTAGTTAAATTTTTTGCCAAAATAGTGCTGGGCGAACTCCGCCCGACGCTTAATGGTGCATTTGTTGAAAGTAGCACAAAAACGACAGACCGAGACGTCGTGGTCTGGGCCTAAGCAAGGAATGCAGAAGGAATGAAAATCCTTATGCGGTATTTGCTTCCCACATGAAATACAATTATTAACTTTGTCTGACATCGGTCTGAGGCAAGAAAAGTTTCCCCAACGGGGTACTTAGCTTTCAAGAAGACTTCGGTTGCAAAATTTTCATAATTTCAGGAGCTGGCCGACCAGCACTTGCAAACTGCTTCTGCTTCAGGCACCGCGCGGCAAGAAAGACTGAAGAAAATGGCATCGGCTGGTTCTTATACCCCTGTCGCACTGGCGTCAGGGAAGAAGTGACGACAACAGACGCCGGACCTAGACTTTGGAATTCGGCCGACCGAGGACCCACCTGACGGCAGGAGAACCCATCTGTTATGACTGCAGCTGTATGCACGATGAACATCTAGTTTTGTGCCTCTGCCCACTGGTTTGGAGGAAGATCTGGGAACTCTTAAGGGCTGGCAGTGTGTGGAAATAAAATATGTACCCCTGGGACACTATGTTGAGGACCCATCGACCGTTGGTGATGGAGGCCCAGTTTTTTTTGCATGGGAGGCAAGTTTTCCTTCTAGGGGCACAAACAGGTGGGCAGAGGTAAGAGATGGAGTTGAAAAGTCATTGTGAATTCTTTCCATAAGGGGGTGGGGCTTAGCACTCCCTGCTTAGATCTCTGCATCCCCTGGGCCTGCTTGTCGGGGGGGGGTCTGCTTCCCCTAGGTCTAGTCTGAGCCAGCCTAGAGGGGGCTGGAAAGGACCAGTGTTTTGAGGGGCAATCACTACTGAAACTCAGAGGCTGGACTTGCAAAAAATCTTTAACTGTCTTTGCTTCCATCTTCTGCCTTGGTACCAAACAGATCGTCTTTGTTCAGTGGTGCGTCCAATAATTTTGATTTGACATGGTCTGGCAAGGTCTGTTCCTTAAGCCAAGCATGCCTTCTAAGTGCAGAACCTGCGACTGCTGCCTTGCATGATGCTTCTAGGGTGTCAAACCAACATTGCAGGGTATGCTTATTAACTTGGCTTGCAGAATGCATAAGCTCCTGTAATTCTTTATTTTCTGCACAGTCAGGGAAGGTAGATAATTTTTGCTTAAGTTCCATAGTATGTTGCTGGTATTTCAGCATGTGGAACTGACAATTTAATGCCCTAATGGCAAGAGTTGCAGAGGTGTATATTTTACCCTGTCTAAAGCTAGGGAATCCCTGTCTGAAGGGGGTGGGATTCTTAGCTGTGGTTGCTTTTATTCCTTTAGGTCCTTGGGAGAATACCTCTGGGTCAGCAGTAGGATTTTTGAAAATAAATGTGTGTGTCAGGGACTCAACACCTGTCAGGTTTCCTGGGAGCAGGATGTAGACTATCAGGAGTTAAACTGGATTCCATGAAAACATCTACAACATCCAGAACAGCAGAAATAGTCAAGGGTCTGTGCTGTGGTAATTCTAAAAATTCCCAAGTTTCTTTTTGGGCTCAGGATAATCCTGGCATTCCCAATGGAAATGCTCTCAAAGTACATAGGATTTCACCAAAAGAAAAATCCTCTGGAGGAGAGGCAGAAGGAATGGATTCCTCTGCATCTGAACCCTCATAAAACTGACAAGGGCATGTCTACATAATCAAAAACCTCAGAGTCGGACTCCTGGTCAGATAAAGCTGCTGGGGACAAGGCTCTTTTAGAAGGGGTAGGCTGGCTTCCCCTAATCAGCATGATAAGGTCTTCTGCCATTTTAAGCATTTGAGAGTGAGGCAAGGAAGCAGGTGCTTGATCTTGGGTCATTTTATTTAGGCGTAGTTCGTACCCTGAGCCTTAGAATCTCAGTAGTTTTAGAGAGAACTGAAAATGTGAAAAGTCTGTCGAATATCGGTAGTGCGAAGAATTTCCTCTGAAGCCAGTGCCTGCTCAGCGGCTCCGGACCCATCCAAGGTAGAGACATCCGCAGGTTCCATAGTAGTGAGTTTTGCGGCATACCAGACTCCTAACGGGTCTCAGTAGCGACTTGCAAATCCATAAAAGCAGGCATCAGGGGCTGCAAAAGCAGCTCACTGAGCATCTGCGAACTGGAGAGTAGCTCAACGAAGTGTCGGCAGTTTTGGACCTGTGCTGTGTCTATCCTTTCGTTTTTTTTCGGAAGATCGGTAGTCGGCTGGCTTGCCAAAGCCATTTTGGAATATGGAGAACGAGAACAAAAGTATTTAGCTACAAAAAGGGCCCGATGACATAGTTCTGGCATTGAACAAAGCACGAAACAGACAGGGAGGAACATAGTGGTGTGGGCCTAAACAGGTGACGCAGTAAGAATGGAAATCTGTGTGGCATTTGCTTTTCACTGGCGAGACAATTGTTAACTTTTTCCTGACATCTGTTAAAGAAAAAAGGATCCCCAACAGAGTACTTAGCTTTAAAGGACTTCAACTTCAATTTCGGAAATGAAAATTCAGGTAGCAGCCGACCGGCACTCGGGTGAACTGCTTCGGGCTCCTCAGCATGAAAGACTGATGTAATGACATCGGCTGCCTGTTTTTATATCACTAGCAACCTGACGTCAGCCCTGGAGCGACAGCAACTGACAAATACTAAGCCTCTAGTATTCAGGCCGACTGAGGGCTACCCCTGGCAGGATAACCCAAGTGTGATGAACATCAAGATTTTTTTTTTTAATCTGAAAGAATGAGATCTAGGTAGGGGTAGATTTTAATGCCCTTGGTCCTTCATTAGGCTATGGCAAGAGCTAGGCATTTCGTGAAGACCTTGGGTGCAGTGGATAAACCAAAGGGCAATGCAGTAAATTGAAAGTGAGAACAGGGCCCAGCAAAACTGAAGTACTTTCTGTGAGTGGGGTGTAGGGGGAAGTGGAGGTACACCACCTTCAGGTCTAGAGTGGCCATGAACACGAGGTGGCAGTAGTGGAAGGAGGGTCTGAAGGGATAGCATTCTGAAGGAAGGGACGTTTAGGAAGAGGCTTAGAAAGAACAAATTCAGGATTGGCCTCCATGGTCCATCCTTTTTTGGTAGTAGGAACAGCCTTGAGTAGAAACCTATTCCTCCTTGTCCTGGGGGGACAGGTTCTATAGTTCCATGGGCCAGTAGATCCTGTATAATATGAGGAATAAGGTCTTTTTGTTTTGGGTGGGGGGTGGGATGGAGGAATGGAATACCCCGTGGTGTGGGCCTTACTTTCCAAGACAGGAAATATCCCTTTTCTACTATTGCCAGAACACAGCAATCTGAACGGATTGTTCTCCAAAAGGGCAGGCAGTGGTGGAGACTAGCTGACGGGAAGATGGACAAGGCAGTCGCGCATTGTTCTTACCATTTCTGTCTAGAAATGGCTGTCTGTGGGTAGGGCTGAAAAGAGGTGGGCCTGGAAGAGGTTTGCCTCTTGGTTCCTTTCATATGACTCGAAGTAGTAGCAGCATTGGAGGGGGTTCTTCAGTCTTAGCTGTATAGTTTCTGTAGTATTTTGGTATAAGAGATACCAAAAGATGCTTAATGTCTTGTAGCTCCTTGCTCTTCTCATGAAGGTTCTTAAACAGTCCAGTAGACTGTTTTCCAAACAGGAGGCTGTGGTCTAGTGGGGAATCCAGAATTTTAGACTTGAAATCTTCAGGCAATGGTTGTAGCCGAATCCACAAATATCTGAAGCACAGATGCAGCAGATCTAGTAGAGGCTTCTGCTGCATAACTGCATCTAAGAGTGCCTGGCTACCTGGGATGCCAGGGTCACTTGATGCTTCTTCATGCCAGACTCTCCCAACAAAACAGGACAGAAGTGTAGATGCTTGGGATACCAAGTCCAAGGCATACTTAATCATATAGTTAATGGCTCTGAAGGCCAGGGTGGAAGAGCTATAAACCTTCTTGCCCAGCCTGTTCATATTCTTGCTACCCTTGTCAGTAGGCAGGAGGGACCAGGATGAATTCCGGCCACAGCTATCACTGCAAGGTGTGCCATGGGGGGGGGGGGGGTCACAAGAAATCTGTGGTCATCAGGCACCTTATAGAAACGATAAGGTCTCAGGAGCAGGTGGCTGAAAGTCAGGATTTTTAGATGCTGATGCAAATGCATCTAGGTATGCAGGTATACCTGGACGGGATGGCAGATAGTGAGGGAGATTCAACTTGCAGCAGGTCAAAATATCAGTCTTTTGTGAAGAATCCCATTTGAAATATTTTCAGTTTAGTAATGGTCTCCCCAAAAGTGATGTCGTCTGGAGGAGAGTCCCATTCTATGGACTCATTTGGGGAATAGAATTCCAGAGAAGCTATTTGTGACGAGTAAGAGACTCGTACGAGGAAATACCTTCCTCCTCTTCTTCCTGTGAAGTTGGAGGAGGAATAGAAGTAGCAGAGAGCAGGTCTTGGGCTAAACACTGGGATAGTGGAAGGTGAGGAGGGCTGAGGGTGTAGGGGCCATGAAGGCCTGCATCGACTGTGTAAGACTGCCCGTCAGGTAGTACTTCAGAAGAGGGAGAAAGAGGTTTGCTTTTAGTTTTCTTTTTAAAGGGGCAGTTTTGGGAGAAGGCCTAGTTTTAGGGGCCTGAGGTAAAGAGAATTCTGATTCCTGTATCCCAGACTGGCATCCAATGGAGCCTGGTTCCCCCTTGATTTCAGTAGAAACTGATGTCTGAGTAACCTCCACGGATGTGCCAGCTGGTATTTCAGCGACTTCAAGGAGAGCCGATGAAGTAGACTGCTCTAGCAGACGTCCCTCAACCCCTATACCGCCAGTTGGCAGGGCATCCGACAATGGAGGGGCAGAGGTAGTAGACTGCAAAACCTTAGCCTTTTTTCGTGGTGGTTCCACCTAGGTGGCCATTTCAGGATCCATCCCAAGCACCAACTTTTTAAACCTTATTTTCCAACTATATTAAGTGGGGCTAGGCAGCTTCCAAGCATTATAGGGAAAAAGGATTTGCAAATGGCACATGAAGTATGGTAGTGTTCCCAGCCTAAACAAAATATGCAATGGTCATGGGTGGCCTTATGCAGAATTTGACGTCCGCATCGGCATTTACCCTTCTTAGCGGACATCTGCTAAAAAAAATCAAGTTCAAGCAATAAATTAAATTCCACAATGGGGTACTTAGCTTTAGACGTCTTGATAGTACAAGAGTGATGTGATCGATCTGATGTTCGACTGCAGCAAAAAAGGTCTGTCTGGGCATACAGACGTCAAATTAAAGGTACCTGGTTTATGGCCCTGTATGTGATGCCCCACACACCAACAGCAACCAGGCTTAAGTTTTTGTATAGGAGCCACCGTTCGGGTCGCCCGAGGCGGAGAATCCCACAGTAAGAACACTGCAACAAGGGAACAGAAGGACACTGCAGTCTTTCAACCATTTTGTTAGCGGAACTTTGGTAACAGCCCTACCGCTTTCCGTTTGAAAGAGGAGATCAGACTTTCTGAAGGGCTTGGTTCTATGAATATAAAAAAACAAAGCTGCCTATGTACATCAAGCGAATGCAGAGTGCATTCCCTTTTGTTTTGACAATCAGAAAAAAAGACCGAAGCTTAATGGACCAATTAATCTTTTCCTCCTTAGCACCTTGGGTAAAAAAGGATTAGTATATGCAGGGTCACTCTATCCTTGTGGAAAATCAAACCTGGAAATTGTGCCGAAAGGGCTTCCAAGTTCATTCTTCTGGCTGATGTAATAGCAACAAAATACAGAGTCCAGGAAGGTGTCAGAAGCATGAGGATCCACAAAAGGAGAGGTGTAAAGGCTTTCCAGGGCCGGCTGTCCACATGGCAGCTCTTAGACCTCAGACAAGTCCAGTATGAAAAGGTGGTTCTGTAGTGATAAGTACTGACAAGTCTCATAGGCAGCACAGGCCGAGACGTCTTGGTCTGGGCCGAGGCAGGGAAGGCAGTAAGAATGGAAGTCCTTATGAGGTATTTGTTTACCACAAGACAAGCAATTAACTTTTGCAGTTTTGTCTGACATCGGCTGAGGCAAGAAAAGGTTCCCCAACGGGGTACTTAGCTTTTTGATGACCTCGGTATCTGAAAACACAGGAGCTGGCCGACCGGCACTTGCGAACTGCTTCTGCTTCGGGCACCACGCGGCAAGAAAGACTGAAGATGGCGTCGGCTGATGCTTTTATACCCCAGCCGCTCTGACGTCGGGGAAGAGGAGACATCAGCCGACACCGGACCCAGACTTTGGAATCCGGCCGACCGAAAGGCTGCCTGAGGCAGGACAACCCATATGTCAGGACTGCAGTTGCATTCTTGAAGGACATCCCCCTTCACACCCTCGAAAATGGAAGGGCTCTGAACCATCTGGAACTGTCCCACCAGAGACGCTTGCCGGAGAGTCGAGCCTCCTGCTCTACGGGATGAGTTGTAGCAGAGCTGTCAAAGGCAGAGGTTCCGAGGAGAAGAGACTGCTCCAATAGCTTCGGAGTAGATGTCAACCCTGCAGAGCAGACCTCAACACTACAGCTCCACAACACTCTCTGAATCAAAGCCAATGGAGCAGAGGAAAGTTATCCTCTTCTGGTTACCAGAAAATCTGGCCAGTATACAAAAGCTTCTAGGCACTGATAGGTATATGGGATGTCTGACATTGGCCAATGAAGCATGGGCCATAAAAGTGAAGTCTGCACGTACCTTTCCTCAGACCTGAATGTCCCAGTTGGATCCCAGTCCCAGGACTGCTGTGCAAGTCCTGTGTCATCCAAGAAGGGATGGTTTTAAATTGAAACAGGTGAGTAAGCAGGAAGGGAATGAATACTGCAACATAGGAAAGAACATATATGGTTATAGTAAGATTTTACACAACTTTTCCAAGTCCTATTCTCATGTTGCAGTATTCCAAACCCTTGGGCGAGTGCCAAAGCTGAAAGGGAAGAGCGGGTGGCATGGAACAGTACAGGTAGGCCTCTCAGGTCTAGGGTGGCTAACCAAGCATCCTTGTAAAGCAAAGGAAGAAGCTGCTGGAGGGTGAGCATTTTGAATTTTGGTATCACCAGAAAGGTGTTTAGACTGGATAGAGGACTGGGCACCAGTTGCCCTCTTTTCTGGGTACCAGGAAGAATCTGGAATAGAAACCTTGGCCTATCTGATCTGCAGAAACATGCTGTATTGCCCTCATGGAGAGCAGGGAATGGACTTACTTTTTGGCCTATACCCACTGGTTTGGAGGAAGATCTGGAAACCCTGTTGGGGTTGGCAGAGTGTGGAAATAAAATCTATATCCCTGGGACACTGTTGAGGACCCATCAGTCGTTTGCAATAGAGGCCCAATTATTTGCATGGAAGGAAAGTTTTCCTCCTATGGGGACAAGCAGGTGGGCAGAGGTAAGGGGTGGAGGTGTAAAGTCATTGAGAGTTCTTACCATAAGGGGGTGGCTTAGCACTTCCTGTTTTTGATTAGATCTCTGCATTCGCTGGGACTGCTGTCTGGGGGGGTCTGCTTCCCCTGGGTCTTGACTGAGCTGGCCTGGAGGTGCCAGAAAAAAACAGTGCTTGAAGGGGCAATGCCTATTGAACCTCGGAGGCTGTACCTGTAAAAAGTCCGTCTGCAGAGATTTAGCTTTTTCTTCCATCTTTAAGACCTCTTCTGCCTTGGTGTCAAATTGCCTTTGTTCAATGGTGCGTCCAATAACTGATTGGACATGGTCTGGCAAGGTCTGTTCCTTAAGCCAAGCATGCCTTCTTAGAACAGAACCAGTGACTGCTGCCCTGCAAGATGCTTCTAGGGCGTCAAAGCCTCATTGCAAGGTGTGCTTAGTAACTTAGCTTGCAGAATACATAAGCTCTTGTAATTCTTTATTTTCTGCACAAGCAGGAAATTAAGATATTTGTCTGAGGAGTTCCATGGTATGCTGCTGAAATTTCAGCATGTGGAACTGAATTTAGTGCTCTAACAGCAAGAGTAACCTCATCTGTCTAAAGCTCAGGAATCCCTGTCTGAGGGGGTGGGATTCTTAGATGAGGTTGCTTTAATTCCTTTAGGTCCTTGAGAGAACCTCTAGGTCAGCAGTAGGATTTTTGAAAAGGAATTTGAGAGAGTAAGACTATTACCCATCAGGTTTCCTGGGAGCAGGAGGAAGGGTGTTAGGAGTCAAACTAGATTCCATAAAAACATCATCCAGGACAGGAGGAATGGCCAAAGGTCTGTGCCGAGGTAAATTTGTGCTGTGGTAAAGCTAAGAATTCCCTGAGTCTCTTTTTTGACAGAGGATAGTCCTGACATTCCCTTTGGAAATGCTCCCTTAAAGTACAAAGGGTTTCACCAAAAGAAAAAATCCTCTGGTGGAGAGGCAGAAGGAATGGATTCCTCTACATAAGAATCCTCTCATAAGCAGAAAAGGGTTGCAGATCTTCATATTCAGAAGCATCAGTCATCAGACTCCTGTGCATATAAAACTGAGGATAAGTTTCTCTTTTGGAAGGGGTAGCTTGGCTTCCCCTAACAAGCATAATAAGGTCTTCCGCCATTTTAAGCATTTGAGACTGAGGCAGGGAAGCAGGTGCCTGAGCTTGGGTAGTCTGTTTTTGGGGCGTAGTTCATACTCTGGGGCCTTAGAGTTATAAATAACTGAAGATGTGAAAGTAGCAGTCTGTTTAGAGTATTGGTACTGCAAAGTACTTCCTTGGTAACCAGTGCCTGCTCAGCATCTCCAGACCCAAAGGTAGACACATCTGCAGGATCCTTAGTTGAAGAGTCTTGTGGCATACTGGACTCCGAAAGGGTCTCTGTAGCAGCCTGCAAATCCAGAGAAGCGGGCATCAGGGACTGCGAAAGTGCCTCAATGAGGACTGGAGAATGGGCTACTAGCTTAACGGAAGCATCAGCAGCAGTTTTGGACCTGTGCGGTCCGTCTCTATCCTTACTTTTTTTGGAAGATAGTCGGATGGCTTACCCAAAACCATATCAGAATTAGACTGGGAGCGAAAATATCTAGCTACAATAAGGGTCTGAGAATGTAGAGTTCTGGCATTGAACAGAGCACAAAAGTGAGGGACGTCATGGTCTGGGCCTCAACAGGTGACCCAGTAAGAATGGAAGTCTGTGTGTGGTATTTGCTTTCCACAGGTGAGACAATTAACCTTTCCTGCATCGGTTAGAGCAAGAAAAAAGGATCCCAAACAGGGTACTTAGCTTTAGAAGACTTCAACTTCAATTCGGAAATGAAAACTCTGGTAGCGGCTGACCGGCACTTGTGCGAACAGCTTCTGCTTCAGGCTCCGCAGCAAGAAAGACTGGTGTACTGCAGTTGGCTGCCTGATTTTATACCACTGATTACCTGACATCAGTCCTGGAGCGACAGCAGACAGAAATACTAAAGCTCTGGTATTTGGGCCGACCGAGGGCTACCCCTGGTAGGATAACCCCAATGTGTTGGCTGCAACAGTGAAACACGTACATCAGCTGTCTGTGAACATCTAGGGTATGAAGAAAACTCACTATCCCCTGTGGGTTAGGAAATAAGGGCAGTAGGTGGATGGACTAGTTCAAGGACATTTTGTTCACCACCTTGGGCATGGAGGGGGTTAGTCCTGAAGGAGACCATGTCCAGATGGAAGATAGGGAATGGTGGGGTAAGCCAGAGCTTGTAGCTCAGACCCTCCAATAAGAATTTTCCAGGTGCAGAGCTTTAAGGAGACTTTGGCTGCTGGCTCAAATGGATCCAGGGTAAGCTTTTCCAGTACATAGTTGAGATCCAATGGAAGAGGGCTTGGTTTCCTGGGGGGGGGGGGTCCAAGATGAAGGAACCCTCTGAGGAAGAGCTTTGAAGATAATTTGGATGTTAAGGGTGGATCCAGGGGAAGACGCAGAGACAGCGGACAGGTGTGCTTTTACAGAACAGTAGGGCCAGTCCTGTCTGCAGTAGTCCACACAAGTAAGATGGGATTAGAGGGATGTCGCTTTCCAGCGGGTCCAGCTGTCTTGTGACACCACAAGGAAAATCTTTTTTACTGGACATGTAAGATTTTTTTCTAGTACTGGGTTTTCTTGCCTCCTGGAGGACATTAGACACCTTACAATCAGGATGCACTCAAAGGGGATCAAAATCCTACCATCCACAGGGTGAAGGTCAAAGACTGCCACTGTGGATGCATCACAGATCCCTTGTTCTGTGTGAACAAGTCCACTGGGGGGGTAATTGTGGTGATTGCGCTTGGACAGAAGATGGGGAACCAGTGCTATCTTGGCCAACAGGGGGTCACCAAGATTTTTTTGGGCTGTCCTTCTGTATTTTCAGCAGCAGTTTTTGGATCAATGGAAAGGGGGGGGGGGGGTGCATACAGAAATTTCCCCTTCCAGGAAATTGAGAAGGCATATGTTTGGCAGTGATTTGGGGTCTGGTGTCCTGGTGCAATAGCCAGGAAATTGCCTGCTGGCTGAGGAGGTGAACAGGTCTATTTGAGGTACACCCAACCGGTAGGACAAAGTCCAGGAAGATATCTGTGAAGCATCCATTTAGAGTTGTTTGTGAGGGTCTTGCTGAAAGTTTCCCTGGACATTGTGAAGGGAGGGGATGTAAACTGCCTGCACGGTCATCCCCTGGGAGAAGGCTAGCTCCCCATACCTGCATGGCTAGTCTGCACAGTACGTAGGATTTGGTTCCTCCCTGTTTAGATACCATAGGAGTGTTGTCTGTGAAAATCTTGTGGGCCTTGGTGTATAAGGGAAAAGGCTTCCAGCGCAAGGAGGATCACCCTCATTTCCCTGACACCGATGTGCTCTAGTTAGTGTGGATGCTGCCACAAATCCTATACCTGTCTTGTGCCTAGAGTTGCTCCCCAGCCCAGGTCTGATGCATCTCTGTGCATGACCTGGGTTGGTGGGGGAGGTTGGAAAGGAAGGCCTGTATTCATTGTCACTTGGGACAGCCACCAGACAAGTTCTTTCAGGCAAGGGAGAAGGTGGACCCTGAATTCCAGAGGATGGGAGTGTGCTGGGTCCAGACTGACCAAATATACCACTGTAGCTTTCTCATGTGCAGTCTTGCCAAGGGAAGCATGGATACAGTGGGTGCCATGTAACCCAGGAGCCTCAGGTATTGTCTTGCAGTTCAGATAGATGGATGCCAAGCAGGTGGCCTGTCAAGGATGCCATTTTGCCTGCTGGCAGGAAAGCCTGCATGAGGGTCAGTATGAATCCTGCACCCTAGGAAAACAAATGTCCCGTGTGGGCTCCAGATGGGACTTCGGGAAGTTTATCTGAAACCCTAGAGACTGTAAAAGGGTCAGAAGCAGTAGGGACCTTGAGGAACGGGTTTAAGAGAGAGATCCAGGATGGGCCTCCATGGTCCCCTCTTTTCTGGGTACCAGAAAAATCCTAGAGTAGAATCCTTTCCTTTTGAAGGTACTGGTTCTATAGTGCCTTGGGACAGTAAAGTTTGTAGTACAGGTTTTAGGAGGTGGAGCTGAATGCTGGGAAGTTGAGGGGTACCCTTTCTTACCGGAGGAGAGATCCAGGACATGAAACTTTTAGTTATGTACTTACCATAACTTTGGAAGTATGGAATCCATCTTGCCTACATTCATAACTGATTGGTTCAGAGCCGATCCGTCGGCTCTGACTCTGCCACTATACTCTAGAACGAAGTCTCTCATTGGCTGGGCTACCCCTTATCCCATAATGCACCACGCCTGCTTCCCCAGATCTTGTTTGTTCGCTTTCATACATACAGGTACAGAACACATACTAATAACTGTAACCAACTAGAGCCCTTCCAAAGGAGAGCTCAGCAAGACAAATGTTTCCTCCAAATCCAAAAGGTAGGGGGAAGGAGGGTGGTTATGTATGAATGTAGGCGAGATGGATCCCATACATCCAAAGTTATGGTAAGTACATAACTAAAAGATGTAATGGGATCCTATCTCGCCTACATTCATAACTGATGGGACAGCGTCCCTAGCACCTAAAACCCCGGGTGGCTCACTGGAACACACTCCCGAGAACTGCGGAACCAAATGAAGCTCTACCTCGGGAAGCCACATCAAGCTTATGAGAAATGAAGGTGTGCGGAGAAGACCAAGTAGCAGCCGCACATATATCATCTATTGAAACTTTGGAATGAAAGGCTACAGAGGTGGCCATAGCCCTGGTAGAATGAGCTTTGATTGGGAAAGGCAACTCTTTGCCTAACTTGGAGTAAATGAAAGAGATGCAATCCTTAATCCATTTTGCAACAGTGGCTTTGGCAACTGGAAGACCTAATCTATTCTCCGCAAAGGACACAAACAGTTGGTCAGATTTGAGTCTGAGTGGTCCTATCCAAGTAAAAACGCAGTTGCCTGTGAACATCCAACTGGTGGAAGGTGTATTCTGCTCTATTAGAAAAATTTGGGAAGAAAACTGGGAGCTCCAATGATTGCTGAATGCATAAAGGGGATGCTACTTTAGGCAAAAAGGAAGGATTCAATCTAAGGGAAACTCTGTCTGTGGAAGATCAAATAAGGAGGGGAAGAACAGAGGGCCTGAAGTTCTGAAACACGCTTAGCAGAAGTTATTGCCACTAGAAAAGCAGTTTTCCAAGACAGGAATTTTATGTCACAAGTGGCTGCTGGCTCAAAGGGACGGGCAGTTAAGGAGGCCAGAACCAAATTTAAGTCCCAAGGGGGCACGGGATGAGCCTTAGGAGGTCTGAGGAGCCAGGCTCCTTTAAGAAAGGACTTGGCACAGTCTGTTGGCCATTAAAGAAGGCTCTATAGCAATATGAAAATTAGATATAGCAGCCAGTTGAACTTTAAGTCTAGAGACTGAAGAGCCAGAATGAAACAATGAAGCTAGAAATTCCAAGACCTGCGGAACTGGGGCCGTGAGTGATCAATGATTCGCTGCTGGGCCCAACAAACAAACCTTTTCCATTTGCTGGAATACAGCTTAACTGTAGACGGCTTGTGGGAAGACGACAAGATGTGCATCACTTCCGAAGAGAGAGAAAGATCCCTAACTAAGGATGGAAGTGGAGTAGCCAAGCTGCCAGTCGCAGCGACTGGAGGGACGGATGAGAGTGTCCCGACGGATTGGATAACAGATCCGGCGCTGGGTCCAGAATCCAAGGGCCCTGTACCGTATACTTCTGAAGAAAGGGGAACCAAACCTGACTGGGCCAATGTGGGGTGACCAAAATCATGTGGCACCCGACATGAAGAGCCTTCTGAATCACCCTCGGGAGAAGGGGAATCGGGGGAGGCATAAAGCAGACCCGGGGGCCAATTGTGGGCTAGAGCGTCCTTGGCAGACTGTCCCTGAGAGGGTGTCAGAGTGAAGAACACACTGCACTTCGCATTGTTTTGGCTGGTGAACAAGTCGCAACAAGGGAGGCCCCATTTGGCGAAGATCTGCGCAGCCACTCTGTTGAGGGACCACTCATGGGGCAACAGGAGAGTCCTGCTGAGCCTGTCTGCAATCACATTGGCTTTTCCCGGAATGTGCGTGGCTACTAGGAAACGTCGAGAGGCTATGGCCCAGTGCCATACTCTCATGGCCTCCCTGCAAAGGGGGTAGGACCTGGTTCCGCCCTGCTTGTTTATGTGCCAAACTACAGACATGTTGATGGATAGAATCGCAATAGTACCTTGGGGGGGGGGCATGATGAAGTGCTTGTAAAACCAGAAGCACCGCTCTCATTTCCAGGATATTGATGTGAAGGTGCGCTTCGAAATCCTGCCACGTGCCTTGGACAGACCTGTCCAGATAATGACCCCCCCCACCCTATCTGGGAGGCGTCCGTGGTCACTGTGGCAACAGGGGGCTGAAGGGCAAAGGGACGCCCCCGGTCCAGGTTGGACAGACAGCTACCAACGGAGGTCCCAAAGACAACTGTCCGTAATCAGAACCAGGTGGTTCAGGGGGAGTTCTTGGTATGACCATTGAACTGATAATAGCCATTGCAGTACCCGCATGTGCAACCTGGCTAACGGTACTAGGAGGATGGTTGCAGCCATCGAACCCAATAATTGAAGAATGTCTGGCAGGAACTCGAGATTTGGGTAACAGATTTTGGACCTGTGATTGTAGAATCTGAATTCTGTCTGATGGCAAAAATGCCCGCATCCTTTTTGTGTCTAACTCTGTGCCTATAAAAATGATATGCGGAGATGGCCGCAGCACAGATTTTTTCTAATTGAAAGTGATTCCTAGCGAGAGACCCAAGGTTACTGCGGCCATCAGCGCTCGAATCAGTAGATGCTTGGAGGTGGCAGTGAGGAGCCAGTCGTCGAGACAGAGAAACACCTGGAATCCGACACTTCTCAAGTGAGCTGTCACCACTGCCAGACACTTGGTAAACACCCTGGGGGCGGTGGTGAGACCAAAGGGCAGTGCACGGTACTGAAAGTGACTGGTTCCTAGGCGGAAGCGTAAATAACTCCTGACGTATCAATATGTGATAGTAAGCGTCCTTGAGGTCTATGGAGCACATCCAGACATCCTTCTCCAATAGCGGGAGAATGGATTGAAGGGTGACCATCCGGAACTTGGACTTCACAAAACGATTTAAAAGGCTGAGGTCCAAAATGGGCTTACGTCCCCTGTCTTTTTTGGCACCAAAAATAATCTTAAGTTCCTGATCCGATCTGGTCGGTGGGGACGGGCTGGATGACCCCTTTGCTTAGCAGCTTTGAAACTTCTACGGCTGCCAGATCCCGTTGACTGGGTGGCACGTCCGGGATTCTCCTTGTAGGAGGAGGGGGCTTGAAAAAGGGGATGAGGTAGCCTCCGGTTACAATGCGAAGCACCCACTGATCCTTGGTTATCGATTCCCAAGCCTGTGGGTGTTTCGCAAAACGACCCCCGACTGGCTCAGAAGCACATCCGGGCCACATCCTAGGGACGTTGAGGGTAGGAGGAACCACGATAGGAGTCCGCGGTCTCCAGAGTTACGGGGGCCTCTGCCACCTCTAGGGCGGCGTCTTCCTGAATCCCCCCCCCCGCCTCTGGAGGGGGGATCACTCGGTGGAGTAGAGAAACTCTTTTGGGCTTTTTTGAACCACATTTTCCCTCCTCTCTGGCCCTTGGGATAAGGTCTAGAGGGAGTGGAAAAACGGGCCCCAACAGCAGTCAAGGTCTTTCCCTCCTGCTCGCACCAAGTAAGAGTGTCCTTCACCTTGGGTCCAAACAAAGAAGACCCATCAAAAGGGGCGTCGGCGAAGGAAGACTTAAAGGCCTCCGCGAATGGACACAAGCGTAGCCAGGCCTGTCTCCTAAGAGCCACTCCTGTGCCCGCTGCTCTACTCGCCCCCTCGGCTGCATAGGAAATGAGCCTCATGGACGAGTTAACAATGGAAGTTAGGGTAGTCATCTGGGCGCACACAGTCTGCGCCAACGCCTCAGGAAGGTTACCCGCAAGGGACTCTCCTAACTCCTTGAGGAGGTCCCTTTGGAGCCTTGTAAAGTAACAAATAGTTCAGCGACCGCATGGTAAAGGTCGCTGAAGAAAGGGTATGCTTCCCGTACCTATCCATGCTTCTAGAGTCCTTATTAGGAGGATGAATAGGCGTCGAAGCCTCTGCCACGTCCTGCTGAGTGGCAGATGCCACCACCATAGCATCAACTGCGACGCCCTTAGTAAGGAATTCCTTCAGGGGGGGAGCTGAAAGGAACTTATTAGGCCTGGCCGGCACCGGTTCCGCCATATCAGGATGTTCCCACACCCTTAGAGAGATTAGGTCCAAAAGCTCATCGAAGAGTGGAGACACCAAGGAGGAGGAGGGCTGGGCCCCGAAGGCCTTGAGGAAAACTGACTCCTCAGCAGTAGGAGCTTTGGATTGCCAATCACCTGTCTCAAAATCTCGAGGATATCAGAGAAAAAAACGTCATCCGAGGACGATTTAGGGGACCCCTCCGCATCATCGAGGTCAGTATCTGAAGTGACGGATTCATCTTGGGATTCAACGTGCTTCCTCTTACACAGTTTCTTCCTTGGGGGTTTATCTGAAGCAGACTCAGAAGGGCCCCCCGGAAGAAGGGAACCTCCCCAAGGGGGTATCCTCAGGCCCTGGGGCCCCACTGTCATGGGAAAATGTCTCCAGAGGCACCAGTACCCAGAACTTGGGAAGGAGAGGTAGAAACCTGCTGAACCGGCAAGGTCATGGCCAGCGCACTCCTCATGGCCTCAAAAGCAGGCCCTCCAGACTCCGCAGAGGGCACTTGCTGAGAGACCACGGATGTACCGGGAATGCCTGCGGCAGATGCTCAAAGGGGAAGACTGGGCATCGAAGAGACGAACTCTACAGTGTGGCCCCCGCCGAGGAAGACCCGGTACCAAACCCTGACGCTGAGGACAGGGTAGGAATGAAAGTCGGCGCAGAAAAACTCCGAGGGGGTCCCTGCTCAGACTGGACGATTCTGCTCCGTTCTACCTGCACCAACTCCAACGGCTCCAAGGGGGTCGGAAGAGGAATCAAGTGTATGGGAGGTGGAATCTGCTCCGAAGCCGCATGGGCTGGAGCACAGATCATTTTAGTAAAGGCTGGGGACTGGAACAGCCTCTGGATAACCCTATCCAAATCCGAATCAGATAACCTAGAGGATTTGGAGGAAACAGATTGGGGCCGAGAAGACTTCTGCCTCGGCTCCGATAAAGCAGGGGACCGGCTCCGAAATGGTTCCAGCACTATCTGAGCAGAGACCAAGACCGGCTGCAACAGTGTCGGCGCCGAAGGAGGCTCCGGAGCCGAAGGGGAAGAGTGAGCTGCACACCTCCAACGGCTCCGAGATCAATGGAGCTGAGGAAGGTAATTGGCCTCTCGATGCACTCACCTGCGGCTCCGAAACCAATGGAGCTGAGGGGAGAAGCACCGAGGCAGACCCTTCAGTCATCGGCTCCGAAGCCATTGGAGCCGAGGAAGAAGACGTCGAGCCTTGTTTCTTAGTTGTCTGGTCCGACGGACTGGTCAGAGCAGACGCTCTATGCTTCTTAGGCGTCGGGATCGACGGACTGGTCAGAGCCAACGATCTCTTCTTTTTGGAAGCTGGTGAAGAAGCTAAGGCTTCTTCAAAGGAAGGCTTAATCAGACCTCTTAGAATCAATTTGTTTTTTCTCTCCTGGAGAACCCTGGAAGAGAAAGCATAACACTACAGGTATCTTGTAAATGTTTGGGCCCTCAACAGCACACAGACAGCATGGCTGTCCGTTATAGACATCTTAGTTACATTTTGCACATTTTTTGAAACCTGACTTTTGTTCTTTGGACATAGTGACAATAAAATTACAGGCAACTCACAATAAGGCCAAAAACAGTAACTGGAAAAATGGGCTAAAGCCCTCTAACTTAAACGGGCTTAGCCCGAAACTAATTCAGTCACACCACAAGAAAAACACAAAAGAAAGCATACAATAAGGGCAAGAGCCCTCTAACTTAAACGGGCCTTGCCCAGTACACAGTAGCGCGAAGTACAAGACTAAAATTTAAATTTTCACGAAACTACACACAAACACACACTCACAAAGCTGTTAAAACAGCTGTTTGTTCAAATACTGACAGAACCCCTAGTCAAAAATGACCCAAAGGTCAAGAAAAAAATCACTTTGCTCCAGCCAAGTCGAGACCACATCCGGCTTGAAAAGCGGCAAACAAGATCTGGGGAAGCAGGCGTGGTGCATTATGGGATAAGGGGCAGCCCAGCCAATGAGAGACTTTGTTCTAGAGTATATTGGCAGAGTCGGAGCAGACGGATCGGCTCCGAACCCATCAGTTATGAATGTAGGCGAGATAGGATCCCATTACATCAAGAAGTTATGTACTCACCATAACGTTCGATGTAGTCCATCTCGCCTCACATTCTTACCCGTGGGTTCGGAGCCGAATATCGGCTCTGACTCAGCCGATTTTACTAGCTCGAAGTCTCTCATTGGCTGGGCTAAGTGGGTATCCCATGGTGCACTGCTCCATATCCCCAGATCTAGTCTGCTGCGAAAATCATTTGTACTCCATACGCACATCACATCCATATAAAGAATAAGCTAATCAAGGGGACTCTGTAGAAGACTACCTAACCTCCAAATCCTCCAGAAAGGGGGAAGGTGGGAGGGTAAATAAGAATGGAAGGCGAGATGGACTACATACATCGAATGTTACGGTGAGTACATAACTTCTCGATGTTATGTAGTCCTATCTCGCCTACATTCTTACCCGTGGGACAGCATCCCTAGCACCTACATCCTGGGTGGCTCATAGGAAAATACTCCTGAGAACTGTGGAGTCAAAGGAAGACCTGCCTCTGGATACCACATCCAATTTGTAATGAGAAACAAAAGTGTGAGAAGCCCAAGTAGCTGCAGCACATACATCATCCATTGACAATCTAGATTGATAAGCTGTGGATGTAGAAACAGCCCGAGTAGAATGTGCCTTGACTGGAAATGGCAGATGTTTACCTCCTGCTTGATAGATGAAAGATAAAACTGGCTATCCATCTAGACAGCATGACCTTGGATAACGGAGAACCCATTTGGTTTTCCAAAAGGGAGAGAAAGAGTTGGTCACATTTCCGGATATCTTTTGTCCGGTGTAGATAGAAGCGTAACTGTCTATGTACATCCAATTGGTGAAATCTAAATTCTGCCTGGTTAGAAAAGTGGGGGAAGAAAACAGGCAAGTCAATGGACTGATTCATGTTAGACACGGAAGCCACTTTAGGAAAGAACGAGGGGTTTGGTCTAAGAGACCCTATCTTTATGGAAGATTAAATATGTGGGTTTGATGGAGAGGGCTTGAATTTCCGAAACCCGCCTCACTGAAGTGACTGCTGTTAAGAATGTTTTCCATGTCAAGAATTTTAATTTACAGGTAGCTGCAGGCTCAAATGGTGGTAAAGTAAGGGCTTGTAGAACAAAATTGAGATCCCAGGGCATGATAGGTTCGGACACTAGTGGACGAAGCAACAGAGTACCTTTAAGGAATGCTTTGCATAGTCTGTGTGCCATGAGACTAGGTTCATTCGCTATGTGGAAATTAGATATCGCCGCCAGCTAAACTTTGATGGTGGTTGATGCAGGCCCCTGATAGAAAAGCATAGACAAGAACTCCAGAACTGAATCTATTGGAGCTGTGTAAGGATCAATGCCTCTAGTATGTGCTCAGATAGAGAACCTTTTCCATTTACTAGAATAAATCTTTCTAGTGGATGGTTTAGGAGAGGACGATAATATATGGACAACTTCCGGTGAAAAATTATGATGTCTGACTAACGATGGAAGTGGAGTAGCCAGGCTGTCAACCGGAGGGTGATCAGAGAAGGGTGGAACTGTCCCGACATAGGTCAGTAAATCTGGTTGAGGGTCCAGAATCCAAGGAGTGTCCACAATGTATGTCCACAATGTATGGTTGAAGAAAGGGGAACCAGACTTGACGAGGCCAGTGTGGAGCAATCAGAATCATTCTGTTTCTCAAGGATTGCCCTTTCTGAATCACCCTTGACAGCAGGGAAACGGAGGGAAAGCATAAAGCAGACAGGAGGGCCAATCGTGAACCACAGCGTCCCTGGGTGATTCCCCCTGTGGGGGGATCAGCGTGAAGTAGTTGCTGCATTTTGCATTGAGAGGGCTGGCAAAGGTTGCAGCAAGGCTGACCCCATCTGCTGAAGATTCGCTCTGCAACCACTCGTAAGGCATCAGGACAGCTCTGCTTAGCCTGTCCACTACTACGTTGGACTTCCCTGGAATGTGCATTGCCACCAGAAACTGTTGGGAAGCTATTGCCCAATGCCACACTCGCATAGCCTCTCTGTACAGAGGGTAAGACCGGGTTCCCCTTGCTTGTTGAGATACCACACTACTGACATGTTTTCTGAGTGTATTGCAATTGTCCCTAGAGGAAGAACCTTCTGAAGTGCCTGCAACACAAGCACTGCTCTCATCTCCAGGATCTTTATATGCAAATGTATCTCGTGTTCCTGCCACGTGCCTTGGACTGTCCTGCCAAGATAATGCCCCCCCACCCCATCTGGGAGGCGTCCGTGGTCACCGTGGCAATAGGGACGGATGGAACGAAAGGCTTTCCCCCGTTCAAATTGTTGGTGCACAGCCACCAACTGAGGTCTTGCTTGCACCTGTCCGTGAATAAGATGGGATGAGATAGTGGGAGTCTTTGGAGAGACCACTGAACAAAGAGGAGCCATTGAAGAAGTCTCATGTGTAATCTCGCTAGAGGGAACATGATAGTTGCTTCCACGGTCCCTAGGAGTTGGAGAACTAGTCTTGCCTTCGCTTGTCTCAGGGGCATCAGCATGTGTATTTGTTGTTGTAATACTGTGATCCTTTCTTGTGGTAAAAATGCTCGCATTCGAATGGTGTCTAAATCTGCTCCTATAAAAGGTGACACGCTGTGAGGGCAATAACGCAGATTTTTCCCAATTTATTGCTATGCCCAATTGGTGACAGATTGATGGTAGCGTCCCTGGCTTGAACTAGTTGACACCTGGTGGGGGTGGTAAGGAGCCAGTCGTCCAGGTACAGAAACACCTGGAATACCTGACGTCTCAAGTGAGCCATACATTTGGTGAACACCCTGGGGGGCTGTGGTGAGACCAAAGGGCAGGGATCGAAACTGGAAGAGACTGGCTCCTAGCCGGAAGCGTAGGTGACTCCTGGATGCTCAGTCCATTTTGACATGGTAGTAAGCATCCTTGAGGTCGATGGAGCACATCCATACCTCCTCTCCCAACAATGGGAGAATCGATTGTAATGTGACCATAAGGAACTTGGACTTGTGTACGTGACTGTTGTTGGCTGAGATCTAGTATGGGTCTCAGTTCCCCTGTTCTTTTCGGCACCAAAAAGCTGCGAGAAAGTACAGTTTTGTACCTACCATAAATGTAGATGTCCGATAGGAATGCATCTGCAGTCCTTACAAATGGGTTGTCCTGTCAGGCAGCCCCTCGGTCGGCCGCATTCCAAAGTCTGGGTCTGGCCTCGGCTGGTGTCGCACTTCACCCGGCGTCATAGCTGCAGTTATTCGGGTATAAAGGCATCAGCCGACGCCATTTTCCTCAGTGTTTCTTGCCCCAGATGCCAGGTGCCCTCTTGGAAGGCTAAATTTGGATAAATGCCAATGATTCCAAATAGTAGAAAGCAAACACAAAAAATAAGCATGTATGTACATATATACAAACAAATACACCATAATAGATTCCCCCAGCTAGCTATAAGATGGGCAAATACCCTAGGAGTACCACAGAGGGGAAGGCGGGTGGGTAATCCTGACTGCAGATGCATTCCTATCGGACATCTACATTTATGGTAGGTACAAAACTGTACTATGTCCTTCAAGGATGCATCTGCAGTCCTTACAAATGGGTAGAATACCATAGCCAAACTGGGGGAGGAGGCAAAAAGAAGTTATGGTGTAGTTAAGATCCCTTGCAAAACAGCAGTGGCAAAACCTGCTCGGGATCTAGAGTATAAAGGTAAATAATGCTTGGCAAATGTATGCACGGAGCTACAAGTAGCAGCCTCTAAAATGTCCTTGGTAGCCACTCCTCTTAGGAAAGCTGTGGTAGTGGCTGTAGCCCTTATAGAGTGAGGCCTGATGTTTTCTGGAGTTTTCTTTCCATGGTAGGAGTAACAAAATCTAATGCAATTTCCTATCCACTTTGAGATTGTCTGTTTTGAAATTGCTTTCCCTTCCATCCCTGTTGCATATGCTACCAGTAGCTGGTCAGTTTTTCTATTGCCTTTGGTCCTGTCCAGGTAGTAGCGTAATTGTCTATGTACATCCAAGGTATGCAAAAGTCTTTCTCCCCTGTTCTGTGGGTTGGGGAAGAATGTAGGTAGGTGGATAGCCTGATTTAAAGATACTCTGGAGACCACCTTAGGCATAAAAGTAGGATTTGTTCTCATGGACACTATCTTGAAGAAAGATCAGGAAGGGTTGTACTGCCATTAATGCCTGCAGCTCAGATACCCTTCTTGCTGAAGTGATTGCCAGCAGGAAAGCAGTTTTCCATGATAAGTATTGTAATTCTGCTGTTGCTGCTGGTTCGAAAGGAGGAAGTGTCAATTTTTCTAGCACAAAGTTCAAGTCCCATGCTGGCAATGGTGGCTTCCTAGGAGGTTTTACATTTTTAATTCCTCTCAGAAACTGCCTGAGCAGAGGATGTGAGAAGACTGGAGGATCCAAGTCGTTATTCTGCTGAAATAGCTGATGCATGAATCTTGATGGAAGAATAGGACAGGCCTTTGTGGAAGAGCTCTGCCAAGTATTCCAGGATGTTGGCTATGTTTACCAGTGACACATCTTCTCCTTTTGCAGTCCTCCAAATGAGATATCTTTTCCATTTTGTTGAATAATTTTTTCTTGTTGAGGGTCTGCGAGCCTCCAGGATAATGTCTTTAACCCTTTGGGATAAATTTGGGTTAATTTGCCTTATGCAATGTTCCAGGCAGTCAGCTGCAGCGTTCTCAGGTTTGGATGCAGGATGTTGTAGTTGTTTTGTGTTAACAGCAAGGGAACCAGGGGTAGGGGCCATATCTGTTCACGAGACATGCTCCTCAGTAATGGGTACCAATGTTGCCTTGGCCAGTCTGGAGCTATCAGAATGATCCTTGGACGGTCCTCTTTGATCTTCAAAAGCACCTTGTGCATCAAAGGAAGTGGTGGGAATGCATATGCTGTCAGGTTTTTCCAACTGAAAGATAGGGAGTGCACCTTCCAAGCAAGTGGGTGGTACGTCCTTGTGCAGAATTTCTTTAGCTGGTGATTGTGTGGGGATGCAAATAAGTCTATTTCTGGGAGTCCCCATTTTCTTGTAATGGTTTTGAAGATGTCCGGATGCAGCATCCATTCGTGGGCATCCGTGGTAGTCCTGCTTAATATGTCTGCTAAAATGTTTTCTTTTCCTGGTACAAAGATTGCTTGTAACTGAATGTTGTAGCTCAGGGCCACATTCCAGAGTTCCAGTGCCATCCGGCATAGAGGATATGAATGTGTGCCTCCCTGTTTGTTGATGTACCACATAACTGTGGTGTTGTCTGTCCTTATCAATTGACCTTGTTGGAGAAATGGTCTGAATGTCTGTATTGCCAGTTTTACTGCCAGCATTTCCTTTAGATTTATGTGTAGGTGCAGCTGGTCTGGAGTCCATAATCCTTGTATGAACTTGTCCAGCATGTGGGCCCCCCAACCGAGGTCTGAGGCGTCCGTCGTGATGGTTTGGCTTGGTTGAGTGCTGTGGAAGGGCAATCCTGTGTTTGATTGACAGGCCTGAGCCCACCATAGGAATTCTTGCTTCAGGCATGGAATTATTGGAATTTGAGTTTCTAAGCTATGCTTGTGTTGAGACCATAAATTCCTTAGGTACCACTGTAACTTTCTCGTATGCAGTCTGGCATGTGGAACCAATATTATGCAGGATGCCATGAAGCCCAAGGCTTGCAGGACTTTTCTTGCTGTTAGATGGTTCTGCTTTGTTAATGCCAAGAAGTAGAGAGGTAGTTGCTCCTGTTTTTCTACTGTTAGGAATGCCACTTGTTTTGATGTATCCAGCTCTGCACCCAAAAAGGTTATCCTTTGGGATGGTGTCAGCCTTGACTTTTTTATATTGACTGTATATCCTAGTGCTTGCAGTAGGTAAATGACCCTTTAAGTCTTCTGCTAGCTTGTTTTTGTTGTCCGCTTGTATCAGGCAGTCGTCCAGGTAAGGGTATATTTGGATTCCCTGAAGCCTGCAATGAGCAATTACTGATGCCAGGCATTTCGTGAACACTCTGGGCGCAGTAGATAAGCCAAAGGGCAATGCTGAGAATTGATAATGCTCTGATCCTGCAAGAAATCTGAGGCATCTTCTGCAATTTGGTCGTATGGGGACGTGCAGGTATGCCTCCTTGAGATCTAGAGTTACTAGCCAAGACTCCTTGCCCAGCATGGGAAGAAGCTGCTGTAGAGTCAGCATTTTGAATTTTGGAACAATGAGGAATGTGTTTAAAGCGGACAGGTCGCGAATAGGTCTCCATTTGCTCTCCTTTCTTGGTACCAGGAAGAGTCTGGAGTAAAATCCCTTTCCTTGCTCCATAGATGGTACCTTTTCCACAGCTCTCATCTTTAATAATTGAGATATTTGTTTTAGAGCTTCTGCCTTTTGATTTGGAGGTAGGTTTGGCATTCCTCTCTTTCCTGGTAGAGTATGGAAGTGAAACCGGTAACCTTGGTCTATTGTCTGCAAAATCCACTTGTCTCTTGTGATGTAGTGCCAATTTGTTGAAAATAAGGCTAGCTTTACGCCTAAGGGTGCTTCTAGTTGTTCCTTGGTAGGCGGTGCCAGAGCCAAGTCACTGTGATTGTCCTGTAGTTGCGGTGGTGGCTGTGTCTGTACCTCGCTGGTTGTTGCCCTGCCACTGGCGTCCCCTGTAGGCACTCCTGGATTGGCTTCTGCCTCTTGAACGCCTATTCCTGCCTCTCTGAGCTCTGGAGGAGTCTGGAAAGGACCAATTTTTGGAGGGCCAATTCCTGCTAAACCTTGGAGGTTGGACCTGTAAGAAATCTTTCACTGTTTGGACAGATTTTGCTTTCTCTTCCATCTTCTTCAGCACCTGTTGTGCAGGAGAGCCAAACAAATTGATCTTATCCATGGGAGCATCTAATAGTTTTGATTTGACATGGTCTGGTAAGGCCTGCTCTTTTAACCATGCATGCCTTCTGATAACTGTGCCAGTCATGGCTGATCTAAAGGAAGCCTCCAGTGCATCATAGCCACATTTTAAAGAATGGTTACTGACTTGCTGAATGTTATGTACCATTTCCTGAACAGATTTTTTGTCTAATGGTTCATCCGAGGACAGCTTTTTAGTTAACTGGTCTAGCATAAATTCTTGATACTGGATCATGTGAAATTGACAGTTCAAGGCCCTAGCTGAAAGAGTAGCAGAAGTGTAAACTTTTTTACCCCATCTCTCTAATGACCTGGATTCCCTTTCAGAGGGGAGGGGGTTTTTGGCAGAGGTAGCTGCTACAGCCTTAGGTCCTTGGGAGATAGTCTCGGGATCTGCAAAAGGAGCCTTATACAAATGGTAATGAGTGTCCGGGACCCTGTAGTACCTATCGGGCTTAGCAGGGGCCGGAGGTAGAGAATCAGGAGCAGTACAAGCATCATTAAATGCATCATCTACAACAGAAAGAACTGGAGGTATGGCTAAAGGCCTATGTTGTGGTAAATGCAGAAAGGTTCTAAGCCTTTTTCTGGAGTCTGAGAAATCCTGGCCCTGCCACTGAAATTGTTCCCTCATAGCATGCAAGGTTTCCCCAAAGGAAAATTCCTCAGGCGGAGAGGCAGAAGGGATGGACTCTTCAGCATCAGAGTCTTCATAAGGGGAGAAAGGAGCCTCTGGAGGGTCTGTGTCATTTGAATCAGAGGAATCTGTAGTAACTGGCTCAGGGGGCTCTGCTCTAGGCCTCTTCTCTGGAGGCGGGTGAGAGGCCCTGTCTGGATGAGGTTGGGATCCCCGGATTAAAGAAATGAGATCCTCTGCTAAACTAAGCATTTGTGAACTAGAGCTAGGCCTGTGCGAGGGGGGTCTTAGCAGGCAGAGATTTAGTAGTTTTAGCTGCTTTAGCCCTGGCAAAGGCCTTAATGGACATGGTTGCAGGTGGCCTAGCAGCTCCACTTGCAGGGGTTGAAATATCCAAGGGAATAGTGTCAGATAATTCCCGAGAAACTGCAACAGCAGGAAGGATTTCAGAAGCCGATTCCACCAGGTTGGAAGAGGCCTCGGTAGAAGGTAAGTTTTCGGCTGAAGGAAGAACCGCTTGCTCGGTTTCAGCCGAAACCGAGACACCCGCGGTTGGCTTGACCGCGGTTTCGTCCGAAACCGCGGACCGCGAGTGTCGGTCCTTTTCCTTGCGCTTTTTAGATATTTGCGTAGTCGGAGGATCCGACGGCATAATATAAGCAAAATCGGAGCCGAAAAACTCCTCTGCAAATTCCGACCGATGTCTAAGCGTCCGCCGGTTAAAAGAAGCACAGGCTAGACAAGCTGCTACGTCGTGGTCTGGGCCTAAACAAGGTAAGCAGTAAGAGTGGAAATCTTTATGAGGTATTTGTTTCCCACAAGTTAAACAGTTATTCACTTTTTCTGACATCGGCTGAGGCAAGAAAGAGTCCCCAACGGGGTACTTAGCTTTTTAGAAGTCTTCGGTAGTCTTCGGTAGTAATCTCTGGTTCTGACCGACCGGCACTTGCGAACAGCTTCTGCTTCGGGCACCACGCGGCAAGAAAGACTGAGGAAAATGGCATCGGCTGATGCCTTTATACCCGAATAACTGCAGCTATGACGTCGGGTGAAATGCGACACCAGCCGAGGCCAGACCCAGACTTTGGAATCCGGCCGACCGAGGGGCTGCCTGACGACAGGACAACCCATTTGTAAGGACTGCAGATGCATCCTTGAAGGACATCTCTGAGGCTGCTTGATCCCTTTGACTGGGTGATACATCTGGGATTTTTCTGATTGGCGGGGGTATTGAAGAGAATGGAATGAGGTAACCTCCAGAAATTATCCGTAATACCCATCGGTCCTGGGTAATTCTTTCCCAGGCTTCCGGGTATAAGGAAATTTGACCCCCGACTGGCTCCGGACAAGCGCAGTCAGGCACACGCTCAGTAATGAGTATGGAGAACCACGGAAGGAGTCGCATTCTCCTGAAATGCAGGGGCCCCCTCTGCCTCTGGGGCAACGTCTCCCTGAATAACCCCCTCTTCCCTGCCTCTGGAGGGGGGTTTCACCTTGTGCGGCAGGAAAAAAACTGATTTCTTGAACACCCCCCCCCCCCCGGCCTTGGGATAAGGCCTAGAAGAAAGGGGAAAACAGACCCTTACGGCTGACAGGGTCTTAACCTCTTGCTCGCACCTGGTGAGGGTGTCTTTCACTTTGGTCCCAAACAAGGAGGAACCATCAAAAGGGGCATCAGTGAAGGAAGACTTGAAGGCCTCCGCAAAGTGACACAGGCGCAGCCAGGCTTGCCTCCTAAGGGTGACCCCTGAGCTTGCTGCCCTACTCGCTTCCTCGGCTCCATACGAAATGAGCCGCATGGATGAGCTGACAATGGAGTTGAGGGTAGAAACCTGGGCGTTAACAGCCACCGCCTCAGGAACGTTACCCGCAAGAGAATCTCCTAACTCTTTGAGATCTCGCTGGAGCAGAGTGAAATGATACAAGTAATTCAGCGACCGCAAAGTAAAGGTCGCTGATGAGAGGGTACGCTTCTCGTACCAGTCCATGGTCCTAGACTCCTTGTTAGGAGGATGGACGGATGAAGACTCTGCTACTTCCTTCTGGGGGACTGCCGCCACCACCATGGCATCTACAGGGACACCTTTAGACAAACTCTTTGCCCTGGGGGGGGTGGAAAGAAATTTGTTGGGACGCCTGGGCACAGGCTCCACAGAATCAGGATTCTCCCACACTCTTCGACAAATCATGTCAAGAAGTTCGAAGGGTGGAGACACCCAGGAGGCAGAGGATTGAGCACTGAAAGCCTTAAGGAATACTGACTTCCTCGGAAGGGGCTTTGGAAGGCCAGTCACCTCTGTTTCAGTATCTCCAGGATATCGGAGAAGGAAACAGAGGACGACTTGGGAGACCTCTCAGACTCCTTGAGGTCAGTATCAGAGCTGAGGGACTCGTCTTGGGAGTCTATGTGATTCCTCTTGCACGTTTTCTTTCTGGGGGCTCCTCAGGCACCAACTCTGAGGGAACCTCAGAAATTTGGGGACCACTCGTGGGGGTATCCCTAGGCTCTGGTGCTCTGCTGTCCATGGATGGGTGGTGAACAGAAGCTCTCACCGGAGTGGTGGGGGACCAGAGTGACCGAACCCCCTGATGTAGCTGACGACCTGGCCAGCGCATTCCACACAGCCTCGAAGGCCGGCCCCCCCCAGAGTCCAAGGAGCAACCAGCCTGAGGCCATAACAGAAATCTGACTTCCCGAGCCGAAGCACCAAGAGGGAGACTCGGAACCGAAATAAGTGCCAAGATGTCCCCCTCAGGCCAGACCGAAGTCTCCAGAGTCCCAAACCTTGATGACTGAGCCGACTGGGTCAGAGCCGATGTCTGTACCGATGGAGCCGAATGGGGCATTGGAACCAGCCTAGAAACATCATGCTGTGCGGGCACTCCGGCTCCGAAGACAGAGATGAGCTTGGAGGAGGAATGATCAAAGAAGGTGTCGGGACGGGCTCTGGAGCCGACTGGGTCGGAGCCAAAAACAATTTAGCCAAAACCGGTGACTGGAGGAGCTTCTGAACCACCTTATCCACATCCGAAAGGGTCCTGCAGGATTTGGAGGACAGGGATGGAGAAATCTCCTCTCAGGAGAAGTAGGTTTGATACTAGGCGATCGGCTCCTAGGAGGTTCCAATACAATTGGAGCAGACGCCGGTTCCATAGATATAGATCCTTCCCGCGGCCCCGAGGACAGTGAAGCAGAGGAGGTCGATGCAGTTTTAGTAATTTTCTCCGGAGGCTCCGATGAAGCTGACTGAGCTGGAGATCTCTTGACTTGCCAGATTTAGACTTGCCACTGGAAGCCGAATCCATAGCCTCTTCAAAAGTCCCTTTAAGATTAATTTATTCTTTCTCTCTTCAAGAACTCTAGGGCTGAATGCATGAAAA
This sequence comes from Protopterus annectens, assembly GCF_019279795.1. Lineage (NCBI taxonomy): Eukaryota > Metazoa > Chordata > Ceratodontiformes > Protopteridae > Protopterus > Protopterus annectens. Next base: position 449,683,544 of record NC_056750.1, on the reverse strand, counting down.
AAGCTGCACGATTCCTGCAGATGGATGGCTCCTAAAGCAGTAGACAAATGGAATGTCCATCGGTTATGGACATTTTGTACCCACATTTTGAACACTTTTTAAATCCCGAAGGTTTATGCTCCTTCGTATCCTTAGACATTTTAACTGCTGCACCCACAACATAAAAACCCAGTCAATACAAGAACAGGCGTTCACTCTATAAAGGCGGGAATGACACTGAGGTAATCGGCACCAAAGCCACGATCAAACTGCACACAACTCTAGCACAATTTCAACAAAGGAACGGAAAGACAGGGTAGCCAAAACCTCAAATTTAAATGGTTTGGTAAACAAAGAAAACAGAGAACTAGGCCCTCTAACTGAAACGGGCCTAGCCCGGAGAACAGTAAGAGGGATACCACACAAAAAACTCACAAAAATTCACAAACCTAACAAACCAGACAAAATTAGACCGCTTTAAACAATAGCTATGAAAATAGCATTTGACTGAATCAAACGTCTCTTAAATCAAGAAAAGGTACTTAGCCACAGCCAAGCGAGACCACGTCCTAGCTACACGAGCTGCAAACGAGATCAGGCCAATGGAGCAGTGCACCATAGGATACCCACTTAGCCCAGCCAATGAGAGACTTCGAGCTAGTAAAATCGGCTGAGTCGGAGCAGATATTAGTCTCCGAACCCACAGGTAAGAATACAGGAAAGATAGGACTACATAACATCAGCCATTCTAGATAATGGGCAGAACCCATTTGTCTGTGGTAATGTAGGGCCATGAAGGGAGACAGACTCGGGCGGGGGGGGGGGGGGGTGAGGGTTTCAGGAAGGCTGGCAGGTAGACAGTACCTGCCTTATCCTGAATGGGGGGTCTGCTGGCTAGGGGCTGGGGAAGCTCTAGCCAGGGAGTTTGCTTTCTAGATCTCCTAGGTCTTGAGGGAGCCATCAGCCGTGCAGGTTTCCGAATGAACAGAGTCTTGGCTGGGTAGTTCCTATGGAACTTGTATATGGAAGAAACTAGCAGGTGTTTAAGGTCCTGCATTTCTTTCCCTTTTTGCGGTAAAGATTTGAAGAGATCTGCCAACTTGGAACAGAATAACGCAGAAGGATCTTGAGGAGCATCAATGAGTTTCGCCCTGAAGTCATCAGGCAGAGGCTGAAAATGAAGCCAGTCATACCTTCGAAGAGCAGAGCCTTATACAGCCGACCTAGTGGAAGCCTTTGCTGCATCATAACTACACCTAATGGAATGTCTGTTCACCTGGGAGGTAAGAACTAGGAGAAAAGCGAGAGAGGCTTTGGCTGGACAGTCTGGGATGTCAGACAAATGTTTAGTGGCTTTCTCTAACAGGGCTGGAGAGGATTTGGCCATATGGTTCTGGTAGCTAGTGACCATGAAAGACAGACTGGCAAACGTATACATTTTCTTGCCTAGGCAATTCCATAGTCTTACTGTCCTAATCAGCAGAAAGCAATGTAGTGGTAAAGAGAAGTTTGGTAGCCCTATAAGTAGCAATAGAAATAGTGGCTGGATCAGCGGGGGGGGGTTGGAGGGGGGACACAAGGAATTTTTCAGTTTCAGGCATTTTGTACAGCCTGTCTGGTCTGTGAGGAGCAGGGGGCTGTGAGTCAAGATTGAGGGATAAAAATGAGAAGGCATCCAAGAAGGCCGGCACAATGGGTGGAACTGCAGAGGGACTGGGAGAGTCCATCTGTAGGTCATAAAATCTCTTTTGTACTGCGAACATGAGAGGATTCCCACCTGAAAGTGGTGTCTCATTTTCTCAATGGCTTCTGTAAAGGTAGTCTTCAACTGGCGAGTCAGGGTCAATGGACTCTTCCTCTGGGGAGCCATACCCCAGGGGAGAAGAAATTTGGGTGGTGTAACAGAGGGAGTCCTCGAAGGAATCAGAGAATTCCTCTTCATCACTGGCAGAAGTCTGAGGAGAGGAGGGGCTATAGCAGGGCACCCAACAGTGGTAGGCCGTAAGACCATGAAGGCACTGAAGATGCTCTGGCTGAAAGCTTGCCAATCTGGGATGCTTTAAGTGGAAGAGAAAGGTGCTTGGTTATTTTTTTTTCTTTGAAGGCCTCGCAGGCATCCAAACTGGAGAGGACTGCGGGCCTGAGACAGAGATAGGGTTGGTGTGTTCTGACGAACTCGCAAAAAAGTTAGATTCCACCTCGACGTCTGAAGCAGGCTTCAGTAAAGTCTTTAAGGACTACTGTCTGCTCGGGATTGTGCGGCCTCATGGGTATCCGCGTTATCCTGGCTGGCAGGAGCAGATTCCTACACCAGGCCGATGTCGGCCACAAGCGGAGGTATGGAAGGTACAGGTGCAGCTGAAAGAGAAGGCCGTGTGGTTTTGGGCCTTTTCTTAGGCGGTTCTGTCAGGGCATCAGAAGCACCTTCCATCCTTAGCGCAAGTTGGTTAAGACGTTGGTTCTCGAGGTAAAGCTTCACGGCCTGCAAGCTGGGACTTAGGATTTTAGGGATGAATGCTTTACCGATAGGAACACTACCATGAAATCTGCCCTAAGCAAAAAAGGCAATGATAGTGAGTCTTTGTGGGGAATATGCCAGCCACACTTGCCCCTTCTGGATAACATGAACAAACGTTAAAGTAAGGAGGACTGAAAGGTTCTGCAACAGGGTGCTTGCCTGATTTTCAGCCATCAGCAGTAAGCAGGAACACCTAGCGTACAACTGGCGGCTGAAGAGTTCTGACGGCTGGCGCATGCGGACATCAGTTTTATGGCCCATGTTCCTGTCAGCCATGTTAGACATCCGGGACTGAAACTTTGGAATACGGGCTGGACGCACGTGAAAAGGGTAAACCATTTGAGGAATACTGCAACATAGAAATAGGACATCGGGTATTGCTTTAGAAATTCCACATTTTGGGGTGGACTGATGTTGACTCCCAATGCCTGCAGAATTGAGATAACTTTGTATAGTTGGTACTGTAGGGATCGGGAACATGCTGCCTTTATCCGGAGGTCATCCACTTACTGAAATATTTGAATACCCTTGGACCCTGCAATAAGCAGTAACTCGAGCCAGACACATGGTGATTACCCTTGATGCTGTAGACAGTCCAAAGGGCAAGGCAGAGCACCAAAAATGTGACTAACAGAAAAATTTATTTCCTGTAGTTGGGCCTTAACTGGGATGTGTAGGTAGGCATCCTTTATGTCCACAGTGGCTAAAAACTTGGGGCATTACCAAGTGATAGAGGGTCTGCAGAGTAAGTATACAGAAGGTAGGTACTTTTAGTAAAGGTTGAGGTGGGAGAGGTCCAGGACAGGTCTCCATGGTCCATCCTTCCTTGGGACTACGAGGAGTCTAGAGTAAAAGCCCTTTCCCTGTTCTCCAAGGTGAACAGGTTGTACGGTTCCTTGAGAAAGGATGGTATCTGACTGGCTGAAACCGGGAGAGCTGGTCTTTGGGTGGCTGTGGGATGCCTCGTCAAGTAGAAGGGATGATCCAGGACATGAAATAACCCTTTTCTAAAATGGACAACACACTTGTCTGAGATAATGCTTCACCAAATTAGGAGACAATGAGAATATCTTAGGGACAGGGGAATAGAGTTTGGAGATATGGATATCAAAGGCAGGTTAGTCACAGACTACCTGCTCTGTCTCGAAACTTGAGGTTTCTGGGCAGGATTCTAAGCGGACCTAGAAGGATTCTGTTGCTTCCTGGTGCTCTTTTCTGCTCCTAGAATGGGGGAGTTGGACCACAATGTTTTCTAATGCTCGGTTTTGGTGAGGTAGTTCCTATGAAATTTGGGGACAGGGGAGACTAGTGTCTGAGGTCTTGGAGTTTTCCTATTTTGTTGAAGGGTCTTGAATGCCTCTGTCACTTTACCTCAAAAAAAGGGCAAAATTATCAAGGGGATCGTCCAGTTTGACCCCAATATCAGGAAGCATTGTAGTCTTAACCATGAGCATCTTCCAAGGACTGAGGCAGAGGCTTCTGCAGCATCACAGCTGCATCTAACTGAATGTCTTGTGACTTAAGAAAATGAGGAGATATTTGAGCCTTGGCAGGCAAGTCAGGGACATCTATCGAAAGCTTATTGACCTGAGGCAAAAAGGCCAGGGCATACTTTGACATGTGTCTGGTAATTTACTATCCTAAAGGCAAAGGTTGCAGAAGTGCAAACTTTGTTGCCAATGTGCTCCATTGTCTTACTGTCGGTCTGTGGGAAGGATAGCGGTGGAGGGAAGCAGTCTGGATAGTTTATCTGCAGAGATTGAGATACTGCCAAGGTCTGCAGCAGGGCATTTAATCAGGAATTTAGCCCCTTCAAGAACTTTACAGAATCTGTCACGCTTCGAGGGGCAGGTGGCTGGGAATCTGGATTCAAAGAGGCTGCATTGAAAGTATTCAAGGTGGCTGGTAAAACTGGAGGAAAGGCAGAAGGAGCAGGAGTGTGCATCTGCAAGAGCTCATAGTATCTTTTTTGAACCTCCAACATTTCAGAGGAATAGCATTTAAAATATTCTCTCATTTTTGAGACTGTGTCAAAGGCGAGGTCCTCTCCTGGGGAGTCTGTCTCAGCAGAGTCCTCCTCTGGGGAAGCATACCCAAGAGGGAAGGGCATCTGGGACACAGAGAATCCTCTGAAGAGGAGTCGGAGGAATCCTCATTTTCAGGTTGGAGAGTTTCATCAACCTGAGACTAAGGAAAGGTGAGGGGGGGTAATGAAGGCACAGCAGGCCTTAGGGCCATAAAAGCATTTAATAGGCTCTGGGAAAAGGTTTGCAAGTTCAGCTGGCTTTCTGCCAGAGGGGAAGTTGTTTAGTCTTTTGATCCCTTTTCAGGGAAGGCCTAGAATGCGTAGGGGCTAAGGCGGGCCCAGATTCAGTTTCCTCAGAAGCAGTGGAAGAGCCTGCCTGGATGGCCCCAACGAGCCTAGGTTCCCCCTCGGTGGCGGCTGACATCTGCAAGACCTCCAGGGATGTGCTTTCTGCCACAAGTTCTGCAGCCTCCAGAACGGTACCTGCTATATCTATTTTGGCAGATTCCAAACGTTCCTCCAAGCAAACGTAGTCGGCCACAGGTGGGACGTCAGGTGAAGGAGGTGCAACAGCAGGTTTAGGCCTGGAAACTGATCTTATGTACCTCTATAGTCTAACCAGATGGCCCCTCCATTGCTAGTGCCAAGTGTTTAACACTTTTTTCTAAGTAAATATCAAGGGCGTGCAGACTACTGCCGAGTGTCTTGGGTACGAAGGCCTGACAGCTTGCTTATGTTTGATGATTATGTCTAGGCCTCAAGCAGAAAAGGCAAAGCTCGTGGGCATCCTTATGGAGGATCGGATGTCTACACCTGCATTTTCCTTTCCTGGATGATAGGAAGCTAAAAAGGCGTACAGTGAAACAGAAAACTGGCTGCAAGGTATGTGCAGACGTCACTTTTATGGCACACACCTCTGGCAGTGATGTCCCATGTACGTAGCAGTGACAAGAAGCTTTTGTATACTGGCCAGACATTTGGGTAGCTAGAAGCGGATAACCCAACTGTTTGGAATACTGCAACATGAGAATAGGACATCCAAAATAAATGGACTACTCCAAAACCAAAGGTCAGATCAGAGAAGGAGTCATAAGGTGGAACAGGGAAATCATAGACAGATGTGGGTGAAGCTGACAAACGCCATCTGGATCTGTCCCTCAAGAAATTGCCTCAGCTTGCCAGTATCCTTGGAAGTTAAACTTCGGGGAGACCCAGAAGTTGTGGGTGGAGGTCTGGAGGATCTCTAGGGGGAATGGAACGGAGATCTCCGCATACGTTCTGTCAGCACTGACCCAGGCACTGAAACCGTAGGAGACACCACCATAGAAGCAACATTCGGCCCAGGAACAGATGACGACTGGAGTGGAGGAGAAGTTGTGGCAACAGAGCTTGGAGCAGACAAGATTTTTGCCTTTTTTCTCAGCAGTCTAGAGGAACACATGGGAGGTAGTCTTCTGGGACTCCCTGGACTTTTTAGGAGGGGGTCGAGCCCCTGAATTAGAAGGGATTCCTGAGGTGGAGGGAGAAAACCTTTTAACACCAGTTTGCTCCTCCCATATGCCAGAGTCAGAGGATGGAAAGCTCTACAGATTTCACAAGGGGCTTCCAAACGGTTAGGCTCCAAGCAGTAAACTCACTCCCTGTGGGCAGAGAATCTTCCAAAGCTGGCCTTGGACTAAGGGTAGGAAGGGCTGGGGTAAGAAGCTGTGGGCCTGAAAGCCATTAAAAACATGAACCAGGGACTGGGAAAAGTTTGCCAGTCTGGCTGGTCTGGTAAGTGTTTCGTCTGGTTTCCGCTTCAGAAGTGTCTTTAAAGATGGTTAGAGGAGTAGGCCTAGGATCGGGTGTCTAGCCCACAGGACAGCAGCCCTGGTCTGGAACTGAAAGCAGCCGTGCAGTCAAGCCGGGTTCCATCTCGACATCAGCAGCAGCAGACATCCCAGTATCTTCTGGGGGTGTGTCGACTGGAGATTCTAGAGTAGCTTCCAACACGGTACCTGCCGAAGTCCCCACTTCGTCCAGACATCCCTGAGCCCCTACACTGGCAGGACGTCTGGAGGGACAGAAGCAGTAGACCTTGAAACTTCGGCTCTTTCAGGCGGCTCCACCTAGATGGCAGGTTTAGTTTCCATGCCTAGGGCTAAACGTTTGAGATGGTTTTCCACTAATAATTTGAGGGCTGCTAGACTATAGGGTTTTGGGGACAAACGACTGACAAATTCTATAGGTTGTATGGTCATGGGAATGGTCTAAACAAAAAGCTCATGAGAATTCCTTGTGCGGAATCTGGCTACCACACTTACATTTTCCCTTCCTAGATAACATCGGCTAAAGAAAGGAACAGCAGCAACGTAAGCCTAAACAAAATAAAGAAAATTCCCAACGGGGTACTTATCTGAAGATATCTTCTAAAGCACTGAGCGACCAAGCTGACGTTCAACTGCAGCAGAGAAGTTCTGAGGTCTGTGCATGCAGACATCACATTTACAGCCCATGGTTTACGGCCCTGCGGGTGATGTCCCACGCATCTGACAGCAACCAGACTTAAGTTTTGACATAGAAGCAGGACATTCTGGTAGTCTCAGGCGGAGGATCCCACATGTGAGAATAATGCAATAAGAGAATAGGAGGACATTTAAAGAATACCAAGTAGGAGAAAAAAAAAGCAGACTTACACCCACTAACTAGGAGAAGCTTAAGACCAAACGGAACTCAGTGCTAACTTGAAGCACAGCAAACGAAAGAAGCTAAAGTCAGAAAGCTCAAGCTGGAAAAAAAACTGGGCAGGTCCCCAAAGAAACTGTCTGCCCAGCAAAGCAACAGCACAAGCTGACACTAGACCCTTAAAAGCCTGGAGAGGAGTGCTCTCTTCAGAAGCAGGAAAGCTCTTAATGGCTTTGCACTCAAACATTCATTTTAGGTAGTTCAGCACAAGTTAGCTGATGGACTGTTTGGAATGTGCCCTAAAGCTTTGGAAGCTGGCCGATGTTTTATCCCTGGCAGGATATAACCTATACAGCTAAGGCTGCTGCAGCAGTCATCAATATAAACATCTAAGATGAACACCACTGATGTCACAATGTAGAGGATATTTATGAGCAGCAGTCTAAATTATTAGCACTACTGAGTGGAATATTTCCATGTCTTCAGTCAAAACTGGCAAAATCTCCCAGATATGTTTTACAGGTCATTCACCAGATGCAGACTGTGCGGTCTGACCATCAACCTTGAAAGCTGAAAGAATCCTATGCTTGCAAACAGCTGGGAGATGCCACGGGAAACATAAGCAAGGTGCGAGTAAGGCCAAGGGTCTGGATCCAAAGCATTTGATGGCGCTATGGTATTTGAAAGCATGTTCATCCTCAATCACAACAGGTAAGTCACCTTCCCCTTCTTAATGAAAATATTTGATAGCATTCTTAGTCCAAAAAATGCCCTGGGCATTCACGGGCTCCTCAGGAGTTTGGCCAGACTTCCTTTGAGGAGTCAGAGCAGCCTCTTCTGGGTGAGGAGCAACAGATTAAGACAGCAAGTCACTTGCTATTGAAACATACAAGCATGGTCTCTCCCTTCCTGTCTTTACACCCTCTGGCCCCACATACTTAAAGTTGCATGAGACATCGTGGCTAGTGTCACCTTCACCACTAAACACACATCCCCATGCTTGAAATCCTTGAAATATATCTGCCGCTTGGGTTGCACATTTTCACCGGTTTACTAGCGTCACTAGCCATCCAAATGGGCACAGCTTGAACCAGAACCAGCAAAGTACATACAACAGAATACAGCCCCTATTAACACCTCAAAAAGGAACACTTCTCCCAGCTAAGCCAGACAAAATGCAACAAATATCTGCATACCACCACACAAACTGGAGACTGGAAACTATGTTCTCCTTTACACTGCAACACAGAGATGGCTTGCAGACATAAACGTCTGCATAGAGGAAAGGGAACAGCTCTTAATCTCTAGCCAAACAAGGACTTTGCCTGTGACTAACATTTCTGAAGTTATGACTGTAGCAGCAACTTGCATGAACATCTGCATGACGCATTGTTGCACAAGTAGAGGACAGAGCTTTTATGCTAGTTTACAGTCTGTAAGGACTAGTTAACAGTCCCATGTTTGCCTTCCTCTCAAGGAAATAAATTGGTCAGACAGTAGCTAAACCACACTCAACCTAAACATGCATACTACTGCTGAGGGAAACCTGAAAACTACCCTTAAAGCAGATAACCCTAACATAGGGATGAAAATCAATGATCTTCTGTACTAGCTACTTCTACTTTGCAGGTAGAATGTCTGGACTCAGTTGGTGAAAGCATTACAAGTTCTTAGGAGCAAGAGCATTTATGCTAAGTAATCAAGGAGACTTTATATGGCATTTTAACTTACTCCAAGGTACAAAACCTGTAGCCTTAAGTCTGTTCAGGATCAGAGAATGTCAACTCAATCAGCTTAACTGATACCATACCCAAGTGACTACAAGATAAAAGTAGCACCCTCATCTTTCTAGGAGTTCTAATTATGCTTGATTTTTGACTGTTCAAATTAACGACCTCCTAAAAACTGTAGTTGGACCAGTGTTCAATGCTTTAGTTTTAGAGGCATTTTGGCTTCTACAATGAGACAAAGCTTACCTTCTTTCTCAGTGCTGGATGTAGCTGGCTTACTGTAAGGAAGTGGCTCCATATCTAGAACTTTGGAAATCTGTCCAAAGGCCAACAGCCTTAGTGCATGCTGTAATAAAATAAGCCTGTGTCAAAGATGAAAAACTGTATAGGTTTTATACTCCAAACTTGCATTCTGTGAATATACTAAAGTCACTTAATCAGGCTGTGTGTTTGCATCATCTGTGAAATCATGTCTAAATACACCAAGTTAGAAGTAATTTGCATATCTAACTACATTTGTTCTTATGTTGCCTTATTAAACTGTGTTGACTGTTAGACATTTAATAAATAAAATCATAACTATTTTTAAACATTATATGACTGCAGTACTCTGACAGCGACTAGAACATGAAGGATGAAACTACATTCAACAGCAGTGGCTAGTCTCAAAACAGGACAAAAATACACACTTTATGCTACATATACACAAAGCCAGTGTAAAGCTTCTACACATGTACATAAAAATAAATGCACACGATTCACTAAATCTGAAAATTAGGAACACTCTTCCACAATACAAACCCACTTCACACAATCCCGTTTCCACACAGGCTTATTTCGCCATTTTAGTTGATTTGTGAGGACGGTCCAGAACTAGGACAGTGCCCCTAGCTGCTCTCCTCAGTTCACTCAACATCTACCAAGCAGACATGAAACAAATGCAAAGCATTCAGAATGTTATTCAACTATACCTGCCCAATGCACAAGGAATCTGACATTAGCATGTGGATGGAGATCATCAAAACACACAAGGTGACGACTAGGGGATCCAAATAGCAACTAAAATGGCTATTAACTTGGTACAAGTCCCACTCCACGCAAGTAAAGAACTAGTGCATGGCCAAGACTTCCAAAAACTGCAGAAAACACAGGCCAGCACTTATTGTCAGCAATTCATTATAAACATTCCAAAATACACACCTGTTTCAGTTACCAAGCCTTTGTCAGTGCAACAGCCATCCATGTCTTCACCCATTATTTAAATACCATCTAGATACATCCCATTGGACAATTACAAATGCTCATTAAGCCCCGGTGTGAAAAGTGCTCCCAATAAAACAATCCACTTTTTTCTTCATCTAAAATATTACGCCAACCTGATTTGTCCTTGTTCATAAACAATTCTATCTATAACAAACCTAAATTGAGCTGTTGGGTGTTTTGGTGCGTTTATAAAGGGCATTAAATTGACGGGAATATCTATCACTTAAATGTTCAGAAATACATAACTTAAATGGCAGAGAAGTTTGCCCCACATAAAAAGCCCAAGTACATATCAATAAATGACCCGTGTCCACCCCATATACCCGAATATCAAAACCCCACAAATTATTGAGAGAAGTAAATGCTTGTGTAGTACCTACATACTTCCAGAAACTGCAGTGTTGGCAAGGCTGAAACCCCAATAATCCCCATATAAGGTAGTTTGTTGCAATTCACCATTATATTGTGATCTCTTATGATGATTCGACCAACTGCCTCAAGTCCCACCCCTCCTATATGAAAAAAGGCACTTTGATGGAACAAAATCCCTCTTGTTCGGCATCTACTTTTCTGAAGTACAAGCAAACACAGGAGGGTTATGGCTGACAGTTTGCAGATGACTGCAAACTGGGCGCCATAGTCGAAAACACATCTGACACAGATATCCTCCAGAAGGGCCTCACAGAAACGGATAACTGGTGCCAGAGCCATGGCCTGAAGTTAAACGCCAAAAAATGCATAGTCATACCCTTCGGGAAAAACAAGGTTACCCCTAGCTACCATATAGGTGGCAATCCACTGAGCACAGAAAAAGTCATCAGGGATCTGGGGACCCAAGTTGACAGTAGCCTTTCGTTTGACACTCATGTTGCTAAAGTAGTTAGGAAAACCTTCTATATCGCCCACCTGATCATGAAGGGATTCACATCTAGATCAAGGGAGGTCATCGTCCCCTGTACTCATCACTCATTAGACCTATGATTGAGTACAATGCCCGTTCGAATGTATCTGACCAGACACCTGATGCAGCTTGAAAGGCCCCAAAAGTTCCTCACCAAAAGGATAAAGGGTCTCAAAAATATGTCTTATGCTGCCCGACTGAAAGAACTCCAGCTCTATTCAGTCTCATACCGCTTGCTCAGAGGTGACCTGTGCCTGACATAAAAGGCCATGTCAAACCCAGATTTGATGAATATGCTTCACCTCAAAAAATCTAGATCCCTCAGAACCACAAGGGCGGGAGACTTAAACCTTGACACTGTTATAAATAGAACGTGCTGGAGGGACAGTTTCATCACCCAGAGACTCCCTATGCTGTGGAACAAAATCCCGGTACATGTGAGGCAGAGCACCTCGCTGGCCTTGTTCAAGAGGAATCTTGACCAATGGATGGGAGATCGCAGATATACCCCAGGGATTACTTCAGTGTCACTGCTTGACAGAGGCACAGAAAAATGATAGGCATAGTTTTTATTCAAACTAAAGGGGTGGCGAAAGCCACATAACTATGGGCTAGGCTTATAAATGCCCTTGGGCAGATAGCCTAGTATGAACCTATGAACCTATAAAAGAATCTTGAGATAAGGATCCCCAATGTTTATTAATAAAGGAGTCTTAACATTTGTTACCAGTTATGGTAGTAACATTTTAGTTTTGATAATGGGGTATTTGAAGTTAAGCTTCATTTATATTTCAATAAATCTGCCCTAGCCAGATATCTAGCAAAATTACTTGATTCAATAATGTCCTGATATCTATACCCCTATGGCAAAACCTGCCAAATCAACTATTGATTCTATAAAGAAAACCCTTCAAAGGAACAAATCCTATGAAGCCTCAAATTGAGATTTGGGGATGTTCCAGACATGTCCAGGATGACAGCTATCAGCACGCAACAAAGTAACTTCAGGTGGTTTCCCATGTACCCGACTCAATAGGGTGCCATCCTGTTATAAATGAATAACATCCAAGAAATCAGTGTAGTGTTGTAATTAACTGTAAAATGTATACCCCACTTGGTCACTAAGATATGAAAAATTCTCTTAAATTGGCCCCTGAACGCCATACCAACAATCAAGATATCAGTGTCAAATATCCACAGATTCCAAATACAGGTTATGCATCCGATCATAAGTTGTTCCTTGACATAACCCAAGAACAGGTCTGCAATAATGGGGCAAAAGATACTCCCACAGCCGTATCCCGAAGTTGTAAATAGCATTCCTCCCAAAAATAAAACTGAATAGGAAGGTACTAAATCTCAGGCTGTATAGAGGTACCCAATTCAACCAATATTCCAAGGCAATCAGACCTGCCCAACAGGGAATATTTGTATACAAGGCTGACATCCAAGGTGTGTACGTGTGTATATCTATCTATATCTATATCTCTATATCTATATATATATCTATATCTATATCTATATCCACACACATACATATATACATATATATATATACATACATATATATATATATATATATATACATACATATATATATATATATATATATATATATATATATATATACATACATACATATATATATATATATACATACATATATATATATACATACATATATATATATACATACATATATATACACACACACACACACACACACACCACCCTGGTTCCAACTGTGTATCCTGAAAAAAACTGTGGTATCCGGTATTCTAGATCTCGTACAATCTATTAGTGGTTTCAAATACTGCACAAGAAAAGCGGACAATGGTCCCATAAGAGACCCTCTACCCAATACTATAGGTCTACCTGGGAGATGTAAATTCTTATGGGTTTTGGGCAACATGCAAAAATATTGTTTCAAAGGATCCATAACTATAAGCTGCAATTTGGTTTCCTTATTAATAATGCCCTCCTCCCTGGCCAATTCTAAAAACTGATAAATATCCATTGCAAATAACGGCATGGGATCCAAATAAATCCTCTGATAGGTACACTGGTCTGATAGTTGTTTGCGGGCCTCTGCCACATACATGAATCAAACCCATACCACTACAGCTCCCTCTGTCCGCTGAATTAACAACCAATTGCTTATTTTTTACCAAGAGCCACCAACACTGGTTTCTGTATAGAAAATCCTTAATTGGGATCCATAAATAAAATGTCAATTCCTCAATACCTGTTGTTGAAAGACCAAAACATTCTTATTAGGAGGGTGGTACAAATGTGGAATGTTTGAATCTGAAATACTGAAATTCACTATTAATCGATTGTTAAATTTAAAGGTTTTTTTTGTAATTAATCTACAAAAAGAAAGCGCATCCTGGACAAATCCTCCAAAACTAAACTAGGCACAAAACCAAGACCTTTATTTAATGCATCTTTTTCAACAAAAAAATAAAACTGAAGAGGAATTAACATTACATTCATCTATTGTGTTGTCATCAATTGCAACACTGTTTCTAGAGTTGGAGTTGTGTTTGAGGCGTACCTGCCCACCCCTCCTACAGCGCCTAAAGGGAAACTATTTCTCTTTCTGGCCAAAGTTGAGGTAGTAGGTGTCCCTGTCAGTGAGAGGAAAAATCCTCTCCGTTAGTACCAGATGTATCCCCAAAGCACCCCCACCCTTGAGAATTTTTTTTTCCTTTTCCGTCTGACCTGGGGCTGAGAGAGTTTATCAGAAAATTTCACCATTTTCTGAATGAGAAATTGCTTGTCATGTTGTCAATCCCTAGAATCTCTGGAAAATGTCTTGAGCATAGGTAATTTAAACTTCTCTATCCCAATTAAATCCTGTGTTAACTGCACAAACTGTTTCCTATATACAGGATCATTCTCATGCGTTTTGATTTTCTTACAAAGCTGACTAACCTGTGATACCAATTCAGCAGTTATGCGTTCATAAAATGAATGAAGAACCTTGACAACACAGAAGCACCCTGTAAAGCATCTTGCCATTCCGATAATTTCTCGTCCGGGGCCTTAACATACAGTTGTAACCATATCCGTAAGTTCCTGGGTGTCAAATTATTAGTGCAATAGGCCTTAAATAATTTTTGATGCCACACATTGGATCCAAGATCCTTCTCGGGCATCAAATACATTGATACAGGATGGAGATACTTGTATCTAAACTGTCAGTATTCAGCAGATGGTCAAAAACCTTGACATCCTCCTTAGCTGCCAACCCCGTAATAACTATATAAAATCCATTTTAATATCTCAAAAAACTCACAAAACTAGAGCAGATAGATCAACTAATAGGCTCATATAATGCATTCATAAAACAGAAGTACTAATCGATACCATAAGCCCCATTCCAATTACCATTCACTGATGAAAAACACATCCCAATAAAGAAAACTATAAAAATAACTTTATCCATAAATTAAACAACCAATATATTCAGTGCAAACTGCCTTATGTAATATTTATAAACAATTGCCGCCTAAAAAAAGTTATGTACTCTCCATAATGCTCCACGCGGCAAGAAAGACTGAGGAAAATGGCGTCGGCTGATGCTTTTATACCCGAAGACCAACAGTGATGACGTCGGGTGGAGTGCGACATCAGCCGAAGCCGGACCCGGACTTTGGAATCCGGCCGACTGCAGGGCTGCCTGACGACAGGACAACCCAGTTGTTATGACTGCAGATGCATCCATGAAGGACATCTATAAAAATAACTTTATCCATAAATTAAACAACCAATATATTCAATGCAAACTGCCTTATGTAATATTTATAAACAATTGCCGCCTAAAAAAAGTTATGTACTCTCCATAATGCTCCAGGTTTGTACTCCATCTCACCCTTCATTCTTACATATGGGTTCAGAGGTGATCCTCAACTCCGACTCTGCCTATTAGCAAGCTCAAAGTCTTCTAGCTGGCTCATGGCTAGGTAGGTATCCCATGGTGCACCAGTATAATCCCCAGACCTTGTTTGCTGCTAACTACAGAGAAAGAACAAAAAGCTATCCAGAAAGAATAATAAAAGGTCTCCACTTAAGAATTTTTTTTTCCGTCTCCAGATCCTTCCAGGAAGGGGGTAAGAGGGTGGGTTCGAGATGGACTACAAACATGGAACGTTATTGGTGAGTACATAACTTCTTTATGTTCTGTAGTCCTATCTCGCCTTCATTCTTACATGCACCTTATTCTTGGGTGGCTCTGAAAAAATACTCCTGAATACCGTGGAACCAAAGGAGGCTCTATCCCTAAAGGTCAAATCCAATTTGTAATGAATAAAGGTGTGAGGGGTAGTCCATGCTGCTGCTGCACAATCAACCGGAACCCTGGCTTGAAAGGCTGCAGAAGTAGACTGGGATCTTGTAGAATGAGCCTTAATGTTGAATGGTAAAGGCTTACCATCGGAAGAATAGATGTAGGATATACAACAGGAGATCCAATTCGAAAGGGTCACTTTGGAAACCAGGAGACCTAATCTGGAGTAGAAGGAACCAAATAATTGGTCTGACTTCCTGAATTCCTTGTTCTGGTGTAGACAGAACCGTAAATGTCTGTGAACATCCAACTGATGGAATCTGTATTCTGCTGCGTTGGAATGATTAAACACCGGAAGCTCTATAGTTGGGTTCAAGTTGTTCTGCGAGTATACCATGGGGACAAAGGATGGATTAGTACGAAGAGATACTCTACCTTTGTGAAAAATCAAATAAGGCGGCTTGACAGACTGCTTGTAACTGATACTCATCTAGCAGATGGGACTGCAACCAGAAAGTCTTCCAAGACAAACTTCAACAAACACGAATGAGCTGGTTCAAAGGGTGGAGACATTAATATAGACGGAATGAAGTTTAGATCCCATGAAGCTACCAGTTCCTTAAAGGGACGTCTTAAAGTAGCACCTTTAAGGAAGGTCTTACACAATATGTGTGACGTCAGACTGGATTCATGTTGACCCAAATGAAAATTTGATATTACTGCCAACTGAACCCCAACTGTGGCAGGAACAGAACCCTGGTGAAAAAGTTCAGACAAGAATTCCAATACTACTGGAATGGATGTGGTATACGGGTCAACATTCTTTTCCTCAGACCAGATAGAAAACCTTCTCCATTTGCTGGTGTATAAACTTTCTAGTGGAGGGTTTGTGAGAAGATGTAAGAATGTGGTTCACAGCGGGTGAGAAATCATGAAGCCTGACTAGGGATGGAACTGGAGCAGCCAAGCTGTCAAATTGAGGGTGTGGAGGTTGGGACGAAGAGAGCCCGACAAGTGTGTCAATAGACCTGGCACTGGGTCCCGAGTATATGGGTCATCTAGTAAATGAGGCCCGAGAAAGGGGAACCAAACCTGACTAGGCCAGTAAGGAGTGATGAGGATCAATTTGCTTCCCAACAGTTTCGCTTTCTGAATCACCTTGGATATATGAGAGGAAAGGGCGGAAAAGCATAAAGGAGACCCAGGGACCAATTGTGAACAAGTGCATCTCTTGGTGACTCCCCCGGAGGGGGGGAGGTAAGGGAAAAACAGCTGCTGCATTTGGAGTTGATCAGGCTGGTGAAAAGATCACAGCATGACCGTCCCCACCCATGGAAAATCTGTTCTGCTATTTCCTGCTTCAGGCACCACTCGAGACATCAAGATTGCCCAGCTGAGTTTGTCCATCATGTTGGTTGTCCAGATGTGCGTTGCCACTAGAAAGCACTGGGAAGATATCGCCCATTTCCAAGTACGAACAGCCTCTCAGAGTGGGTACGATCTGGTTCCGCCTTGTTTGTTGAGATAACATACTACCGACATGTCTGATTGTACTGCTATCTTCTCAAGAGGAATAAGGTAGTGGAGTGCTTGCAACGCCAGAAGCACTGCCCTCATCTCTAGGACATTGATGTGCAGGTGGGCCTCGTCATTTTGCCATGTGCCTTGGACAGTCCTGCCTAGACAATGCCCCGCCCCCCACCCTGTGAGGCATCCGTGGTTACAGTAGCAACGGAATGGCGAGAAAGGAATAGAGTGCCGGTCATTAGCTGGTTGGGTTGGATCCACCAACGGAGGTCCTTTTTGCAAGACAACTCATTCCCTCCAGTACAGCTCTTTTGAGTGTGTTTAACTCCCAGTGTGTATGGCATCAACCTTTAAAAAAATGAAGTTATCACCTTACATTTCTAACAAATACTCTGACAGAGGTCATATATAAATGCAGTTGTGTTTGCCATCATGTATGCTTCAAGATACAATATTCTGATATCTTGAATGTAGTATAGTTTGGAATTATTAATGCAAATAAACAGGAAATATTTGATGCCTAGAGGTATCAGTAGGAGGCAACTGCAGAAACACCTGGAGACGTCACTTGGCTGTAATGAGTTAACAGGATTGTGGTGGTATAGAAGCAGTTGGAAGGACCACTGGGATGACAGAAGCCTTTGAAGAATCCGCATGTGTTGTCTGGCAAGAGGGACTAATATGGAGGCCATTGTCCCTAGAAGTTTTAGCACCGTCTTTGCCTTGACTTTGCAGAGGGGGAGAAGACTAAGAACTTTAACGAGATTCTGTGCTCTTTCTGCTGGAAGTTAAGCCAACATGGCGACTATTTCTGCACCTATAAGTCACAAATTGAGAGGGCAATAAGGCAGACTTTTCCAAATTATAGTAATCCCCAACTGGGCACAAAGTTGGATAGTGGAGTCTCTGGTCTGAAGTAGATGCCTGGTGGAGGCGGTCAGGAGCCAGTCATCCAGATACCAAAACACTTGGAATCCTAGACATCTCAGGTGAGCTGTCACTACCTGCCATACACTTTGTGAACACCCTGGGGGCTGTGGTGAGACCAAAGGGCAGAGCACGAAACTGGTTGCAACTGGCTCCCAGCTGGAAGCATAGACGACTCCTCGACACTGTCTATTTTTATGTGGTAGTACTCATCTTGAATGTCTATTGAGCACATCCAAGTGTCTTTCCCTATTAGAGGGAGTATAGACTGCAGTGTCACCATCCGGAACCTGTACTTTACGGAGTAGTTTAATTTTCTGAGGTCCAAGATGGGCCTGCAGTCCCCTGTACGTTTTGGTGCTAAAAAGAATCTTGAGTAAGTTCCGAATCCTACCTGGTCTGTGGGGACTGTTTGGATGACTGTTTGCGAGCAACTTGTTCACTTCTACAGTTGCTTGATCCCTGCGATTGGGTGGGACATCCGGGATCCTCTTGGGAACATGAGGTGGAAGAGAAAAGGGTATGGATTAACCATCTGGTTATCATTCTTTGTACCCATTTGTCTCAGGTGATACTTAACCAGGCTTCTGGATACAAAGAAATGTGACCCCCGACCAGCTCCAGAGAAGCACAGTCGGGCCTCACATAAGGAGCTCTCGAAACAAATCGCAGCCTCCCTGGTTTTGCGGTCTGCCCCTGCCTCTAGGCAGTCTACCATTTGCTCCTCCTCCTCTGCCTCTGAAGGAATCACTTTGCATCCTGGAAAAATCTCTGGGACTTCTTGAAACGCATTTTACCACCTCTCTGACCCTTGGGGCATGGTCTATAGGGGACAGTAAAACGTACTCCCACGACAGAGCATTTTCGCTTCTTGCTCGCACCTCGTGAGTGCGTCCTTTACCTTCGGACCAAACAAGGAAGAATCGTCAAAGGGGGCATTGGTAAAGGTAGACCAACAGCTCCGCAAAATGACACAAGTGCATCCAGGAGTGCCTCCTAAGGGAAACTCCTGAACCCGCTGCCCTGCTCGCTCCATCGGTTGCATAAGAAATCAGCTTCATGGACGAGTTAATGGAATTAAAGGTTGACAACTGAGCAGACACCTTATCAGGGACTCCTTCAGTAGATGTACCTTGTAGAGGCTCCCCTACCTCACTAAGGAGGCCTCTCTGAAGCCTTGTAAAATGAGTTAGGTAGTTCAGCTATCAGAGAGTGAATGCCACTGACGAAAACATACGCTTCTCGTACCTGTCCGTCGACCAAGACTCCTTGTTCGGCAGACTGACAGATGAAGTCTCCGCTAGTTCCCCCTTAGTGGCCACCGCCACCACCATGGAATCTACAAGAACACCCTTGGATAAAAAAATTCCTTCTCCTTTGGGGCTGACAAAAATGTATTGGGTCTCCTGGGGACTGGCTCCACAGCATCAAGAGTCTCCCACACCTTTTGACTAAAGATCTAAAAGTTGGTCAAAAGGTGGAGACACCCAAGTGGCTGAAGGTTGAGACCCGAAAGCCTTCAAGTACACCAACTCATCAGAAGGGGTAACAGTGGGCCAGCCACACCTCTGCTTAAGGATCTAAGATGTCAACAAAGGACAACTTGGAGGACCCTTCTGATTCCTCGAGGTCAGAGGCGAGACTGGGAGTCAACATGCTTCCTCTTGCATGCCCTCTTCCAAAAGGGCTCCTCAGAAGGGTATTCCGGGGAGGTCTCAGAAGAAAGGGGCTATCAGCCGGAGGCTCAAAGTTGCGAGTTTGTGCTGTCTAGAGGGAGTAGGTGCTGAGACAGACGTCGGTGCCTGACAGGGAAGAGTGTCAGTACCCCTGGATGGATCTGATGATCAGGACAGCACACATCTCGAAGGTTAACCTCTCTGGCTCTGAAGACCTCCCCGGCTCAGAGGAAACTGAGGAAGTCAACTACTCCAGAGCCATCGGCTCAGAGATAGACATAAGGGTCCAAGCTCACCCTAGCCGACGCATCAAGAGGGAGACTGAACCAAAGAGATCCAGTTCCAGGCGTCCCTGTCTGGGTAGACTGGGGAGCTTTGGCTCCTAGACACCACAGACAGCACTGGTGTCGGAGCAAAACTCTGCTCAGAGACAGCCTTTGGGGGGGGGGGGGGCTGGAACAGAGGGTTCCACAACCAGCTGTACTGAAAACTCCAGCTCCTAAAGTCCAGCACAACTCTGAGGAGGAACCACAGAAGGGGAAATGGACTAGAGTGGCGCTGGGACCGACTGGGTCGGAGCAAACAGCATTTTGGGTAAGGCAGATGACTTCAGGAGTCTCAGCACTACTCTCCACATCATCTGATAGGCTCCTGGGCTCCGAGGCAATACACAGTTACTGTGGCCATTGGTAAAACAGACATCTTCTGCGAGCATTTCACACATTTCTTAAACCCAAAGGGTTTATGATCTTTTGCCTCTTTAGACATGGCACTGAGATGAAGCAAAAAGACACAAGCTAAACACACAGGGAGGACTAGGTCCTCTAAGTTAAACGGGCCTAGCCCTTACCGCACTATCAACCACGAGGACTAGGTCCTCTAATTTAAACGGGCCTAGCCCTGGGGTAGAGAAGAAAGGGAGAAACCTAGGTCCTCTAACTCAAACAGACCTAGAAAAAGAGGACAGTAAGTCTGAAACTACCAAATATACTGACACACAAGGTAGAGGCCTCTATACAAATACTATGCCATAGAATCAAAAAGGGTTGAAATGTCAAGAACCCTAGTCAACTAAGGTAAATAAATATCAGAAAAATAACTCTGCGGATTACTCTAAAATTAACTAGCTAAGCTAATAACACCGCACACTAATAGAACACTATACAGAAGATTAAATGGAGTGCAACAAGCGCCTTAACAGCAAGCACTAACTATCGAACTTAACTACCAATTGTCTAAGCTAATCTAGCACAGTAAATAACTAGGGGCAAAACGCCCGTCAAATAGAACAAAACTGGCACACAGGATACCAAGGAGAACAAGGCCAGCGGCCTACCACTTCTCAACAATAATTCACTAAATACAAGAAAAAAGGTACTTCAGCAGTACTAAAACTATTCTAACTATAGTAACACTAGCAAAGGCTACATAACTGGAAAACTTAAGCTGTAACAGAGAAAAGTAGCAAAATGTGTTAAACTTAGCCACGGCCAAAAAGAAGCACATCTGAACTCGTCGAAGCAGCAAACGAGATCTGGGGATTATACTGGTACACCATGGGATACCTACCTAGCCATGAGCCAACTAGAAGACTTTGAGCTTGCTAATAGGCAGAGACAGAGCAGAGGATCGGCTCCGAACCCTTGTGTAAGAATGAAGGTGAGATAGGACTACAGAATATACAATGTTAACCGTGTTTAGGGTTGAACCCGGACTGCATCACATAAGTACACTATGCTGCAATTAAAATAAACAATCCAACAGCAAAAAATAAAATAAATTTACACAAAATATAACTGTCAGCCAGCAGTAAAATAATAAAACTGAGTGGGGAACTACTGAAGCACACTGGATAAACAGTGTAACTGTTCATTCGCAATTATAAATGCTTTCAGTACCTGTTGCTAATAGCCACAAAAATGCAAGCCAACACAAGACAGGCCTAGTTTTCAACGGTCTCATCCCAGATTGTTATAAAGTCAATCGGCAGACAGAATATCCATAGAACATATTCCCAAATACTGAAACACTGTCTCTTGAATATAGTCAAAGCTGCTGATTTCCACAATCCCAAATGTCGACAAGTGGGACAAGGCCAATTAAACTGGTCCACCGTGCATCCAGTTGAATTTAAAGGCACAATAAAGATATAATTATATAATTGTTAGCTACTGTAAAAGCTGCACTGCACACGCAATTAACTGACAAGTAATCCACTGGTTCCACAGTTCAAAATTGTTGGCCAATGCTGAAATGAGGTAATGCACTTATCCCAGCATACACTCTCCCAACAAATGAAAAAAGCTGACAAAATATCACTCTGCTCAATATATCAACTGCTGAGGAACACGCCATCAAACTAAGACTAGGAAGTGGATATTGACCGACCAGTAATGAACCAAATATACTAGCCAATAAATTTCCAGAAATGGAACGCTTGGGATTAGAAGGTAATCAACCCAGTATCCTATTATTGTTCCTCTTACTGTTCCAAAAGTGGAAACCACCGTGACCACAGTTCAAAACAATTCAAAGCAGCAATTCAATACAGTCCAAAGGGATGGCCAAAATAAACTCTTGATATAATACCTCTGCGACAAAACGCTGGCATGGACAACCCAAACATCAGGCTGTAACTGATTCACCGGTAAATTTAGTCATGAAGGGAAAAAAATCTTGGGTGTTCAAAAACAAAGCTGAAAGTTCCAACAGTGTGGAAATCCCAAATTTTAAGTAGCTCCACTCCAAGCAAGTAAAGAACTAGTGCACTGCCAAGAATTACAAAATTGAAGAAAAACACAAAGGCCAGCACTGTATTGTCGGCAATTCAGTTTACTATAAACATTCCAAAATACAGACTGGTTTCGACTACCAAGCTTTCTTCAGTGCAATAACCATCCATGTCTTCACCCCTTATTTAAATACCATCTAGATGCATCTCACTGGACAACTACAAATGCTCATTACACCCCGGTGTGAAAAGGGCTCCCTATAAAATCTACCTTTTTTTGCCCCTTATAAACACTATGAAATGCCCTATAGCTCAGTTTAAGTTAGCTACAGATAAAATTATGTTTATAAAGTAGGACAAATAAGGTCGGCATAATATTTTAGATAAAAAAAAGAAAAAAGTGGATTTTATTGGGAGCACTTTACACACCAGGTCTTTATGAGCATTTGTAATTGTCCAAAGGGATGTATATAGATGGTATTTAAGTAAGGGGTGGAGACGTGGATGGTTATTGCACTGAAGCCGTGGTAGCCAAAACTGGGTCTGTATTTTGGAATGCTTATAATAAATTGAATTCCTGGACAATACAGTGCTGGCCTTTGTTTTCTGCTGTATTAATTTGCTATCACATGCACTCCTCAGTAAGCACACTGCTGAGAAGCAAAACTACTTCACAGGAGGCTGCAGCTGAAAAGCCAAAAGGCAAAATCTCAGGAGAAAAACCGCTGTGTCAAAGCTCAGACTTTTACAGCTGCACTGAACAATGACTGATAAGGTATGAAGGGCCACTGAAGTGTGCATGGCAATATTAAGAATAAAAAAAAAGTCTATGCATGAAAATCAGCCACAATCCTGATGGTATACCCACTGAAAGCTTTTTACCAACAGAGAAACTCACTTACAAGCTAAAATAAAACATTTGGAAATCCGTCTGGAAAACATTTCCTTTGCAACTACCACAGCTCCTTCCTGCAGAAAGAAAACTGCTATTGAAGTCTTGTACACACTAAGAACCTAAAAAAAAGTCCACCATCCAGGCTTTGGAAAGAAGAAACGCTGAGATGATTGAACTGATTAGAAGATAATTTGGACTACTTTCCTTAAGGATACACTTTTCCTGAAATTACCGCTATATAGACAACATACCACAAAACAGGTCTGCAGTCAATGCAGCAAACAAACTACTGGGATCTCTGCTGCTGACTGCCATGTCAGGCCTAACAGCCAGAGAAAAAAACTTCTCCCTCATTGGCAGGCTGCCACCACCTTATTTTAGTAATGTCTACATAAGTGGTACACAGACTGGGACAATCCACACCATTTGTCTCGTCTCCAAGCAGAGCAGGACCATGCACATGTAATTTGGCAACACCAAATAAACTGTTTACTGGTACAGCTTACCACAACAGGGGTACATCCTGTGACAATAAGTCTTCCTTAAAGGACATTAACAAGTTCACTGAAGGAGTAACACTGTACAAGAATGAAAGAGGGGTTACAGAAACATCTCAGGCCCCTCATGGTCCCCACTATAAAAGGAAAGGAGGATGGTATAAAAAGGAATGCAATGGCGAACCACACAGTGCAATTATGATTAGCTGTCCACAGAGCTATTTTTCAAAGTTTGTTAATTTTATTTGCATTTGTTGACCAGACAGCATCGATCCTACTGGTCCAAACAGAAAGATGATGGGGGTTTGAAAGGACAGATAAAGCAGCAAGCAGAGATGGTAGATTTGCTGGAATTGAATCCAAGTCTTGGTGAGCACATAACAAGAGGTAAACCCTGTTTTTTCACAAAATCTCACCAAGACGATACTGATAAGACGTTTAATACAGCATATATCGTGGACAGTTAGTGGGTTAAAAGGTCGGGTGCACAAGACCCAGAATAAGTGCTCAATCCTGGTAGGCGCACTGGTGCCAGGAATGGAGAAAGAGAAATCTTAAGACAAATATTTCTACCATGAAGCTAGGCCAGGTCCATGGGGGAGAATGGCCCCCGTTGTAGTCCACAAAAATAACTGACAGGCCAAAGAGAGTCATATATACTATAAAGTGAACTAATACGAAATTGTGCATTGTTACTATTACACAAATCCAGAATTTCCAGACAGATGCACAAAAAATTGAGAAATTAGAAGTACTTGCACAAGAAAAGTGCCAGAAGCTTCAAATAAAAATGTGTGCTCATTAATACTACAGGTTTATGAAAAAACAGAAGTTTGGAAAAAGCGAATGAGGAAGTGTGAAAATAAAAACTATAGATTTTTGAAAGGTATAAAAAAGAAATAAGGACATGGGAAAAGATCTGAAATGGTGCAATATTTATGCAAAGGAAAGCCAAATCAATACAAAAACCGTCCCAAAGTTATTTGATCAATATAGGCAAACGCATCCAGATATGGAAAATTTCACAATAACAAATTATCACAAAGATGGAATGTAGAACAGAAGATTAGTAAGTACAAGTTAAAATAAAATGAAGGACTTGCTGTATAAAGTCTAACAGGTTATATCAAAGCATACTGGAATGAGTCCACCAAGTAAGGAGTAACAGGAGACTACATTTGAAGAAACATGGACAAGATTTAATATGGTGCAATATTTATGCAAAGGCAAAAGCAAAATCAATACAAAAAAAGCAGAATCATTGGAGAGAAATATAGGCAAAGACATCTGGATACAGAAATTTTCACAATACAAAAAGAAAAACTAGAAAAGAAGGTTAGTAATGGAGAACTTAAAGAAATATGAGGTTATGTATTACCTACAAAGAGAAGGATTTAGTGTAGAAAATCTACCTGGATAATATTACAACAGGACAGAGTAATGCATCTCCAAATTATGGAGATACCATTGGTGCGGGAAACATCTCAGCAGTTGCCTCTCCGTGGTGCCTGGCCACTTTTGTTAGAAAGGAGAGAGGTTTACTGGCAACTGCGTCTCAATGCATCAAGTTGGCCAGGCTTAAATGAACATTTCCATTAGCTCTCTGTTGAAACTAAAAGCCTTAGAAATAGAATGGTTTCTTTTAAAACAATTTTATATTTTTTCTGTACTATTAAATTATATA
Source organism: Protopterus annectens (assembly GCF_019279795.1). Classification (NCBI taxonomy): domain Eukaryota; kingdom Metazoa; phylum Chordata; order Ceratodontiformes; family Protopteridae; genus Protopterus; species Protopterus annectens. The sequence goes on along the minus strand of NC_056750.1, from coordinate 449,658,235 downwards.
TTTTATGTTTTTAGATTACAATTTGAATTTTCCACATTTATGCATATTAACCAGTTTTCATATATAAAGCATGATTTTTACATGATTTTTCTTTAAGGGGGTGTGTCATTTTAAATAACTTAACTTTTAATGATCATTTTACCCAGTTTCCTCTGTACTATATAAATGGTTTGTGTAAATTAATTCATTATCTGATGAAGTTCTGAAGTGGTCAGGACGAAAGCGCTTACTTGTTTTATTTTCTTCAATAAAGTCCAGAATTGGACTTATTGAATTTGGCCTGAACAGGTGCATTTTCTTTACTGTTGAGTGGCTCATGCTTTTGTTCCCGTTTGGCATCTTCATGTTTTGCAATGATCTTTCCTTTTGTCTTTTTTCACTAATATTACAGCAGGACAGAGTAATGGATCTCCAAAATATGGAGATACCACTGGTGTGGGAAACATCTCAGCAGTTGCCATATGAAGATACTTTGGAAACTTCCATAGGAAACCCGAAAAAAGTTCAGCTGGAGTAGCACAAAAAGGGAAGGAACATGAAACTGCGGCAACTCTGACAGTCAATGTTGGAGTGACAGGCCAGTGAGTTCCGATATGAAAGAGCAAAAAATAACAGGATGAAATTGAAGTATGTTGCACAGGAATATGATGTGGAATTTTCTATAGAATGCCCACAGGAAATAAAAGAATGCGCCCACAGTTTAAAAGAAAATTACTTGAGAAGAGCTGCTTGATTTAAGAGGATAGAACTCAAGATGAATGAAAAAAAATACTACAGAAAGATAAAACTCAGAAGTTTGATAAAACAAACTAACACTGTAATTAGGACTGGTCATACAGATCCACACAAAAAGTAAATATACATTACTGTGCAATTAAAGAAAGTCTTACCACAAACACACAGGGCAGTTAAGGGAAAAGAGGAGAAATCAAATGCCATTGTGGAAGTATCAAATAGAGAAAAAGTACAGTTGTGTAAAATCTTACCATAACCTTAGACGTCCTCTTCTATACGCTGCTGTATCCATAACATGAGGGAGGAGTTTGCCTCTGGTCGACTCGTACGTCTGGCCATTTTACAAAAGTTAGCTGCTACTGAGAAGGTACGTGCAATGGGCCACAACTCAGAATTTGGCAGCCATAAACGGACGCCGGGTATAAAGCGGATGTCAGCACGCACTTACCTCAAAACTGGATGCCACTGGAAACCAGCGACTATGGAGTGGGTACTCAGGAGTCAGGCAAGCAACAGGGGGAAGGCAGGGTGGGAAGCTATACAGCAGCATATAGAAGAGAAGGACATCTAAGGTTATGGCAAAATTTTACACAACTATACTATGTCCTATTCATATGCTGCTGTATTCATAGCATGAGGGAGAGTGCAAAAGCTCATGCAATTAAGACTTGGGTGGAGGAAGATTTTCCACGAAGCCAAGAAGAACCGCCATGGCAAATCCTGCTCTGGACCTGGAAATGATGCCCAACTTAGTGTTTGTTATAATGCGGACAGATGACCATTTAGCTGCTTCTAAAATGGCAGCTGTATCCAAACCCTTACAGAAGGCACCAGAGGACGACAGCCCTAGTGGAGTGGCCTTTCACTGGGAAGGGGCGTCTTTTGCCATGGGCTGTCTAGCAAAAGGAAATAATTTGAGAGATCCAGGAGGAAATTGTTTTGGAAACGGGGTTTCCAGAGTTCTTGGGTGATAGGAGAGAGTCCATCAGACTTACAGATGGATTTGGTCTTGACCAAACAGCCTCAGTCGTCTATGTACATCCAACGAGTGAAGAACCCTTTCAGCAGATGTTTGAGGTGAAGGTAAGCAGGCAGGAAAATTGATGGCCTGATTCAAAGAAAGTTAATCAACTACTCTGGGCATGAAAGATAACTGAGTAAGCAAACCCTGTCCCTGTGGAACACTGTGAAAGGGGGACAGGTGCCATAACTGCTTATAGTCCGGAGACCCATCTGGCTGAAGTAATGGCCACCAAGACAACAGTTTTCCATAAGCAGTGTTGGAGAGAGCAGTCCTTGGCTGGCTTAAAGGGTGGTAAGGGTCAGCATTTCCAACACAAAATTAAGGTCCCAAGCAGGGGGGGGGGGTCTTCCTTGATCTAGTGTGTAGTACCCCCTTTAAAAAGAGCTCAACTTCCAGTCTAGACTCTTGGGGGGGGGTAGACATGTTGAGATGGCAGATAGGTGTGGTTTAAATGTAGAGCATGACAAGCCAGAGTTAATCAGTTCACACTGGTAAAAAAACAACCACTGGGGTTTCTACTGTCAGTGGTTGGATATTTTGTTTTAGACAAATGGTCGGAAATCTAAAGTTGAACCGACCATAAGCTAATCACCCTTGATATCCACATCCCGCCCCATCCCCATTAAGGAAACCACGATAAAAAATTTCTTCAAAGCCAACTTCATGCTTCTTAAGACAGAAGTGGCAAACTTCATGACACCCATCAGATGAACAATACAGTTACAACTGCTGAATCCTACACAAATGCACTCTATAAGCACTTAGACGAGTGCATGGATCATGCTATCCCAAACAGAACCAAGACGCTATCCTCTGAAAAAATAAGCCAAACTGGTGGTCCCCTGCCATAAACAAACTGCACAACAGAAGGAAGAAACTGTTGCAGAAGATAAACTCCCATGAGTGGAGGAGCTCCCTGGTCAGCCTCAGTAAGAAGCTGAGATCCCTAATAAGATCTTCCAAAGCTAGCTACAAAAACAAAATCGCCACTAATTCCAAGGACAACCACAAAGCATTCTATAGCTATGTCAAGAATCAATGTCAACACCCAGATCTGCTCTGAGTTACAGCACAAAGGCAAGAAAATTACAGAACCAACTGATATTGCCAACATCCTAACAGATAGGTTCAGTGCTAACTTTACCCCCCTCTCACCCCCTAACGGGCCCATATCTATACAGAAAGACGAGTCCCTGTAATCACAACTACACAGGTAAAAGCTGCACACTCTAAAGCCAAAAACACAGCATCCATGGGACCGGACAACATCCCAGGCAGTGTTTTACACGAACTTCAGTACGAACCGTCTCCCCACTTAAGCACCATGTTCAATAATAGCCTCGCATCAGGCTTTGTGCCCAGTGAATGGCGCACAGCAACAGTTATCCCACTCCACAAAGGGGGAGCCACCACTGATCCCGGGAACTATCAACCTATTAGCCTGACAAGCCTGGTCTGCAAAGCCATGGAACGTATCATCATGGAACTCAGACACTGGTAACCTCCAAACTCTGGATCCTACCCAGTTCGGGTTTGTGAAAGGCAGATCATGCCTCCTGAACCTGATAGACGTCTTTCAGGCAGTCAGCAAAGCCATAGATGAGGGTAAGGTGGTTCACACAGCTTATCTTGACCTCATCAAGGCTTTCAACACCATTCCCCATTCCGGAATTATAGCTAAACTCACTAAACAGGTATAAATCCCTATGTCACAAGATGGGTTGCCAACTGGCTCACTGACAGAAGCCACAACGTAAAAGTTGCAGACTCCAAATCTGACCTCAAAGCAGTGACAACGGGAGTACCACAGGGTTCTGTTCTGGGACTTCTCCTGTTTGGTATCTACTTCTCTGAAGTAAAGGCCAACATAGAAGACCTCTGGCCAATGAAGTTCGCAGATGACTGCAAACTAGGAGCCACAGTCAAGTCCCCAAATGATGTCGACAGAAGGGCCTCGCTGAGACACGATGCCTGGTGTCAGAGCCATGGCCTCAAGCTCAATGCCAAAAAGTGCAGTGTCATCCCATTTGGTAAAAACTCTACCTATGAACTACCACATAGGCAGCAATCTACTTAACACAAAATGCTTGATAAGAGACCTTGGACCCAGGTGAACAGTAGTCTCTTCTTTGATAGTCACATTGCCATAGTAGTCTGGAAGTCCTTTTACGTGGCACATCTAATCAGAAAAGGGTTCTCATCCAGGGAAGAAAAAAAAAAACAAAAAGAAGAGGTCATTGTTCCCCTCTACTCTACACTCAGACCCATTAGAGTATAATGCCCCTTTTGGAATGTACCTCACAAGACATGTGCAGCAGCTGGAAAGGCCACAGAAGTACCTCACAAAGAGGATTACTGGCCTCAAACAAATGCCCTACACTGACAACCTCAAAAAACTCCAGCTTTACTCCGCAGCATATTGCCTCCTCAGAGGTGATCTCTGCCCAACACAAAGTTATGTCAAACCCAGAGCTGTTGAACATGCTATGCCTAAAGAAATCCCAATCCCTCCGTGCTACACGCTCTAGGGACTTGAACCTTGTCAACACAATAAACAGGACATGGTGGAGGGATAGATTCCTGTCCCAGAGACTTCCCATACTCTGAACAGGCTACCCATCTGTCAAGCAAAATTCTTCATTAGCACTCCAAGAAAAATCTTCAGTGGATGGGAAATAGGAAATACACCCCGGGGATCACTTGTGTTTCTGCTCGACAGTGGCACAAGAAAATAACTTTCTTGGGTGGCGTAAGCCAGGGAACGTTGTTGGCTAGGCTTACGTAGGCTTTTGGGTCGATAGCCTAGTACCTACCAATGACAAACAGAAAACCTTTTCCACTTGCATAGATAAGATTTTCTGGTAATGGGTTCTCTGGCCTCCTGCAGAACTTGGAAGCACATCCTCGGTGTAAAGGTGTCTGAAAGGAATTAACGCCCTACCCCCCCCCCCTCAGTGTAAGGTTCAAGGTGGATATTTGGGGGTGTATGAGAGTTCCCTTCGGTGTGAGGAAATCAATCAGTGTCCTTGGCTAGATGTAATAGGGAGAACCAATGTTGCCTTAGCCGAAACAGGGTCAACAACAAGATTAAAGGTTTTTCTCTGAATCTTCAGCAGAACTTTTTGTGAGAGAGGAAAGGGGGAAATGCATAAGCGAACATCCCCTTCCATGGGAAGGAAAGAACATCCACCCTCCAGGCCTTGGCAGAGGGTATCCTGAGGGCAAAAGGTTGAGAGTTGCCCGTTTATGGGGGATGCAAAAAGGTCTATCTGAGGTACACCCCATTGATAGACCAAGTCCAAGAATATATACATGTTTAGCAACCATTTGTGGGATTGAGTCATGGTCCTGCTTACAGCATCTGCCATCACATTTTCTGCAGAAGGTATGTATGCAGTTAGGAGATGTACCCATCTCTGTTGGGCGATTTCCCACACCTGTAGAGGCAATCTGCATAGGAGGTAGGACTTTGCCACCCACCCCCCCATATGATGTACTACAGTACAGTGGTATTGTCTGTACACCATCTCAGCATACCTAGTAGAATCTGATCCTTGAAGACGTGGGCCAATGGAGACATCTCCTTGATAATGATGCGTTCTCTCCGATAGCCCAGGGACCAAGCGTGTCTCACTAACGTGACAGCCAAAACAGAGCCTGAAGCATCTGTGTGTACAGAACCAGGTTGGGGGAAGAGGGGGACCTGGATTGGCAGAGATCTGGGCAACCCACCAATTTAGTTCCCTGGAAAGACTGGGAACCAGGTGTACTATAAACTCTACAGGGTGTAGTGTTTCCAGACTGTCCTCAAGTACCACTGGAATTTCCTCATGTATAGCCTTGCAAAGGGTACCATGGGAATGGGAGGCCATGAATCCCAGGAGCCTCAAACTCCCTGGCATACTGGACCTGGAGAGAGAGAAACTCCTGGAAACAGAATGTGACAGAATCTTGTCTGGAGGGAGAGAGCCCATCATTAGTCCTGTTAATTTTGCATCCTAAAAAACACTATCCTGAGAGGGTGTCAGGGAGGATTTGTGAAGATTTATGGTGATTCCCCAGGTGCCTCAAGAGGGAGATTAAGTCTAGATGTTGGAGCAACTATGGGGGACGATACCTGGATGAGGATGTCATCTAGAAAGAAGAGTTGGATGCTCTGCATTTTGGCAAAGGCAATGAATGTGTCTAGACACTGAGCATTCTTGGGGCCGTAGGGAGACCAAATGGCAAAGCACAGAACTGAAAATGCACAGAACCCACCGAGAAACGAAGGAATTTCCTAAAAAGATGGAATGGAATGTGAGTAAACATCCTTTATATTCAAGAACACCATGAAGGCCTGAGGGAGGATCAGGGGAAGGAGAGAAGGGTTAGCATCTGAAAGGAGGCGAACTTGAGGAATGTGTTTGGATGGGACAAATCCAAGACAGGTCTCCAAGGACCTTCTTTCCTGGGGACCAGAAACATCTTGGAGTGGAAACCTTGTCCTCTTGATGGAAGTATCTCTTGAATTCTGCCTTGAGAGAAGGGGGCCTGTTGAAAGTACAGTTGTGTACCTACCATAAATGTAGATGCTAAAAGTGTATTCACTGTTGCAGTCATTACACTTGGGTCATCCTGCTGGCAGGCTACCCGCCAGTCGGCCCGAATTCCAATGTCTTGGTCTGGCATCGGTTGCTGTCGCCCCTTCCCTGACGTCATTGCGCCAGGGGTATACAAGATGCAGCAGATGCCATTTTCTTCAGTTTTTCTTGCCCCAGATGTCTGGTACCCTCCAAAAGGGTAGGCTAAAAATTTTGCAAATAAAAATGCATGCACTAACAAACATTACCTTCATCTGCAAGCAAATACACCAGATAGGTTGTATAGAATAGAGAAGTACAGATAAGTCCCAGCAATGTAAGGGGGATGGAGGGAGGGTAATCTGGACTGCAACAGCGAATACACTCGAACATCTACATTTATGGTAGGTACACAACTGTACTATGTTCATAGTGTTTCCCTGTTGCAGTCATTACACACTTGGGTTGAATTCCAAAGCTGAGGTTGGGTGGCTGGGTCTAAATAGAATCAGGAGTGGCTATGAGGCCTTGCAAAACTGCAGGGGCGAAGCCTGCTCTGGATTTAGAGTAAAGAGGTAAGTGGTAGTGCTTTGTAAAAGTGTGCACTGAAGTCCAAGTTGCAGCCACCAAAATGTCCTTAGGTTCATACTAGGCTATCTGCCCTGGGGCAATTATAAGCCTAGCCTGATTCTGTATGGCTTACCCTTGATTTGAGTATACTGTGGCCTTTTTAAGGTTTAGTTTACTGTGCATCTGTCTAATAGTGACACGGGAGTAATCCCTGGGACAAACCTACAATCCCCCATCCACCTATCGAGATTCTTCTTGAAGAGATTCAGTGAGGTGCTCTGCCTCACATGAACTGGAATTCTATTCCAGAGCGAAGGGAGCCTTTGGGTTATGAACCTGTCCCTCCAGCAAGTTCTATTTATTTCTGTGCTGAGGTTCAAGCCCCTCGAGCGTGTGGCTCCAAGGGATTTAGATTTACTGAGGTGGAACATGTCCATTAATTCTGGATTTGACATAGCTTTGTTTGTCAGGCATAGATTGCCTCGAAGTAGGCGGTATGCAACTGAGTAGAGCTGGAGTTTTTTTTAACCGAGCAGCATATGGCATCTGTTTGAGACCCTTAATCCTCTTGGTGAGATACTTTTGGGGTCTTTCTAATTGCTGCAGGTGTCGGGTAAGGTACATCCCAAAAGGGGCATTGTATTCTATGATGGGCCTGATGAGGGATGAATAAAGGGGCACTACTACCTCTCTTGATCTAGATGTGAAACCCTTCATGATGAGGTGGGCTATGTAGAAGGTCTTTCTAACCACTTCGGCAATGTGGTTTTCAAAGGAAAGATTGCTATCAACTTGGGTTCCCAGGTCCCTAATAACTTTCTCTGTACTTAATGGGTTTCCGCCTATGTGGTAATTTGTGGGCACATTGTTTTTGCCAAAGGGTATGACTATACATTTTTTGGCATTTAGCTTTAAACCATGGCGCTGGCACCAGTTATGTGTCTCTGCGAGACCTTTTTGAAGGATGTTTGTGTCAGCTGGAGAGTCTATTATGGCACCCAGTTTGCAGTAGTCTGCGAAATTGGTGAGCCATAGTCCTCCCACGTTTGCCTGTACCTCAGAAAAGTATATACCGAACAGTGGTCCCAGGACAAAATCTGTGGGACGCCACTTGTGACCGGTTTCGAGTCTGACATGCCTCCAGCAACTCTCACTCTGTGGGTTCTGTCTGAGCCAGTTTGCAACCCATCTTGTGACATAGGGGTTTATATTTAAGCTGGATAGCTTATCTATGATGCCCGAGTGGGGTATTGTGTCAAATGCCTTTGCAAGGTCCAGACAGGTTGTGTGGACTACCTTCCCTTCATCTATGGCTTTGGTGACTGTTTCAAAGAAGTCAACCAGGTTCAAAAGGCAGGATCTGCCCTTGACAAAGCCGAACTGGGTAGGATCTAGTGTCTGTAGGTCCCCAATGTCTTTGTTTACGAGCTCCATGATGATCCTCTCCATAGCCTTGCAGACTAAGCTAGTCAGGCTTATGGGGCGATAGTTTCCAGGGTCCGTAGAGGCTCCACCTTTGTGGATTGGGACCACTGTTGCTGTACACCATTCTGTGGGCACATATCCTGTAGTGAGGCTGAGAATGTATAGCTGTTTTATTTGAGGGATTAGTTCCTCTTGGAGTTCATGTAGGTTGCAACCTGGAATGCCATCTGGTCCCATGGAAGCAGTGTTTTTTGCTTTGGAGAGGGCAGCCTTCACCTGAGCATCAGAGATGTTTGGGAGGCAGCCCTCTACCGGGATAGATACTTGCTCTTTTGGGGGGGGGGGGGGGGGGGAGAAGTTCGCACTGAACCTGTCTGCCAGGATATTGGTGATGTCTGTGAGTTGTGTACTTTGTCGTTTAGAATCAACTCAGAACAAGTCTGGGAGTTGCATCCCATGTTCCTAACATAACTGAAAAAAGCCTTATGATTGTCTTTGGTGTCCTGTGCAATGTTTCTCTCTAAGCTGGCCTTGGAGGATTTTATGAGGGATCGTAATTTTTTGCTAGTACTGATCAGAGATGCCTTCCCTATTAGGGATTTTGCTCAGTCATGTAGTAGCTTCCTCCTGTTGTACAGTTTATTTATGGCAGGGGTCCACCAGACTGGGCGCCTGCCTTTGGATGATTGGGTCTTGGTGTTGTTTGGGATAGCATGATCCATGCATTCCTGGAGATGTCCGTAGAATGTGTTTATATAGGACTGTGCAGTTTGGGCCGTAGTTTCCACTGGCCCTGGGGCCTTGAAGGATTCCACTTCGGTTTTGAGAAGTGTGAAGTTCGCTTTTGAGAAGTTTTTCACTGTGGTTTTCTGGGCTGGGGGTGGGGTGTGGACATCCAGTGAAATTAATTTATGGTCTGATCTTACCAATGAGGGATATACTTCTGGTGTGGAGCATAGAGTCCACATGTTGGTAATGATCAGGTCTAGTATGTTGTCCCCTCTTGTGGGAGTGGTGACTAGTTGTTCCATAGCATTTGAGTTTATAATTTCCAGGAACCTTTGGGCTAAGGTGCTGGGGCTTGAGTAGTGCTCCCAGTCAATGTTTGGGTAGTTGAAGTCGCCCAATATAATGGTGTTCGGAGAGATCTTCATGTTCTCCAATGTTTTCAGGAAAGCCAAGTGGGATTCCTGACAGAGGGTGGTCTGTAGGATGCTATAAACTGAAAAACAGTCTTGCCCACTGTTAGTTGCACATGGATGGTCTCCGATGCGTGCAATGCCACTAACCTGGAGGTGTGGATATCCTTGATAAATATGGAAACTCCCCCTCCTTTTGTGGTTCGGTCCGGGTTTTGGGGACGAAAAGCATGATACGAGGTATAGCCTGGTAGTGCTGGGGTGCTCTCTGGAGCCTTGAACCATGTTTCTGTCACTGCACAGATATCTATGTTCTCCATACTGAGGAGAGCTTTGAGTGCATGCATCTTGAGGTTAAGACTTCTGGCATTTAGCAGCATTACCCTTAGTTTCTTGTTCCTTGTGCTGTCTACGGGGGTGGGTTTGACTTTTGAGCCTTGCCTAAAAAAGGCACTATGGGGGCGGCAAGAGCCTTTGCCAATATCCGAAAGCCCAGTGGTGACAGGTGCAAGCCGTCCCTAGCGAAGCAACGTGGCTTGTCGAGCATGTCATGCCAAGCTGACAGACAATGGATCCCCTTTGAATGACACCAAAACTTTAGCCAATTGTTAAAATCGATCATTTTGTCTTTGTACTGTGGCATCATTCTAGGTGAGGGTAAGAGGCTGCTCAAGGTCAGGGTCATACCAGCCTGGGCTACATGATCAGAGAGCTCCTCTATGTCTCTTTTCATGTAGTCCAGGGAGGTACGTCTCAGGTCATTCACACCAGCATGTACAATGACAGAGTCATATTTGTATTTGCTTTGGAGTGACCCGAGTGCTTGCGTTATGTGGCGGATCCTAGCACCCGACAGGCAGCTCACCATGACCTTCTCTTTATTCAGCCTGGTGAGCGGGACGTCAGTGTGTCTGACAATAGAGTCACCTATTACAAGAGTATCAGGTGTGTTATTCAGCCTTAAGGGCTGTGGCTGCTTGGCACACTGACTTTGTGGGTTATGTGTTGTGTGTTTTGTTTTGAGGTAGCGTTTGCTTGGATGTCTGCTTTGGAGGTCTCTGTTGCTTAGGTAGATTTTTATTTAGAGCCTCCGAGAAGGTTTTTGTGTATTTATGTGTTTGGTTCGCTGTGGTGGGACTATGTGATACTGGAATTGTGTTGTGAGGTTACTTTCTCCTCCTGACTGGTTACACCAGTTTTGAGATGAGAGCTCAGCCACCAGTTTGGCTAAATAGTTGCTTCTCTCACATATTTCAACTGGTTTGGAGGAGGAGAGGGTTGTTCAGTGTACATGAGACAGTTGTAACATTGCCTCAAAATTCCCAGATTCACCAGCTGGACAGGAGAGGAAACCACTGACTGGCCTTTGGACATGCTAGAGTAATATAGGGAAACTGAATTTAAGACGGACCAAAAGAGGACAGGGTAATCGTAGAGAGTATAAGAGTAAGTAGTGCTGATAGTTTAATAGTGCTAACTTGTAGGATTACTCAATTGGACCAGTGAAGGGCCTTAGAATGAGAATATGGTGTTTAAATTGAGAGAGCGCAGTTCTAATGGAAAAAGTGAAGAGCAGACTTGGTGGAGCCAGGAATAGTTTAAACCAATTAGGCGGCGCTGCCCGCTGTTGCACTATGCACAAAAACGTGCAAAACCGCACAAGAGGGTTTTAAGAGAGGAAGATGGAGTTTTGGAACTGACCCAAAATGGTCAATAAAACTACAGTTTCAAGTCAGTAACCACTCCCACAGGGGCAAGCAGGCTGCTCAATGTTTTTCACTGCCACTGATCAACAGAGAGACTTCCCTTTAGCCCAAGCAAAAAATGGCCTCACAGAAACTTACA